>NW_006800256.1:300667-336023 GCF_000485575.1 Poecilia formosa
TATTAATAAATACTCATACTCAAATATTTGTAATTATCCACCACTTCGATAGAATCTCCATTTACTACTATTAGTGCAAGATGGGAAATTACTTTCTGAAATCAATTATCACACAGCTTACTCAATATTCTAAAAATTGTGTAATTTTAGGAACTTCCTTTTTTAAGCTCAACCAAATGAAAGGAGGAAAAAGTTTAAGTAACAATGTCGCCAGGCGTCCATCAGCTCATGATTCCTTAATAAAGGTGTATTCGCAGCAGCCCTGTTTACTCTGATTTAATCAAACTCAGTTTAGTTTTCCTAGAAGGTTCGGTTTGTTTGAAGATGTGTGAATTCATAATCGAACTATGATACGGACAAAAAAGTGAAAACTTATGTATTAGTTTGGTTTATCTATCATTTGCAAATGTAGTGCAAATAGGCAAATGAGTAACTTTAAAAACTGTACCCCATTAAACACAGTATCGGTGAACAGCAGGCAAATATCTGAAGTAAGCAAAACAAAGTCAGGAATTTAACCACAGTCATATTTTGTAACAGAGTCATTTGAGTCACTGGGAATAAAATCGGTCCTGATAGGAGCACATCAGACATGCTCGCGTCTTTTTTTGACGTACTATGACAAGGCTCAGAAAGAGTGTCACATCTCTCTGTCGCCGTTGATGAAGGTTATGTCAAATTAACTGTCAACACCTGGCTGGAAGAGTGTGACCACGGTGTGAAGAGCACAATCTGGTTGCTGCTACAGTGCAAGGGCAGACGGCAGGCTGCAGAGCAGGTGAGACATCCGAGTCTGAACTGTAAGACTGAGAGAAGAGGCTGAAAGGGAACACAACAAGCCCATTAATTAGTGCGCCACAAATGTCTTCATAATTAGGCCTAATCATCTGAGCATGGCACCGACCATACGGCTGTGGCCGTGCAACCATGCTGCTTAACTGGCCCACGGTGCGCTAGGTTCCTCAGGGGAGAGATGGCAGAGGAAAGAAATCGGGAGGCAGAGGAAGGCGAATGAGAACACTAAATAGACAAAATAGGTGAGTTTGTGTGACTGCTACGTGTGTGACAGCAACCGCTCCGCGTTGTGTAGGCTCCTACTCTCTGGTGGCGTAGTAAGGTGGTGTACTTCAGATTAGAAACTAGCCTAATTGGCCCACTGGGCACCCAGAAAAGAGCTGAGAACAGGGCAGCTGTGACAGCAATTTCCTCTGCAAATAAATCAGCTACTCTCCCTCTTCAGCATGCTCCTGCATCGTAACCATTTTTTCCCCTTTTTTATATCAACGACCCTACTGGGGGAATTTAGAGTTTATTTGATTATAAATTTTATACACACAATCGCATTGTAACATGACTGATGTTTTGAAGAAATTTCCCCAAGTGAATGTTCTAACATTCCAAGCAGTTGTTTATTAAAACAGTATATCAATCAGATTGTACAAATAGCTTATTTACATTAGGGCTGAAACAATTAATCAATAGTTGTGATTAATCATGACTATTAAAAAAATCTGTCCCACCCAGTGGCATATTCATTTGATAAATATAAAACTTAATAGGAGGTAAAACAAAATTCCAATTAAGCACATTTTGCATCCAATTATTAATGGATCAATCCAAAAAATAATCAACAGAACAGCCCTACAAAGTACAGATGCTAAGTCGAGCAAAAAGGATTGATGTTAGAAGTTTTTATTTAGCTACAGATGCATCCTTTGGTACAAAGGGCTGAGTGCTCGCTAAAGAAATGCTGTTAGCGAGCATTCTAATAAATACAATCTTTATTTTTTTACTTTAGAAAAGGAACTGAATTGTTTATTTGCATCTTGATCTATTTCTAATATTGTATAAAAAGGCTTACGTAGTTATTAAAAGAAAAATCAGCAGAACGTGCCAATTTTGTTTAGTCCGATTAATCAATTACTTGCTGCAGCCCTAAATTGCATTTCTATTATAAAACATGCAATGTGGTGATGCAGAACTTGTTGCGCTTTCTGCTAAACACAACAGCAGCAGCGAGAAGCTCAGGGACAGAAGGAGTCCTGCGTCTAATTATTCTGCCAGTCCCTTGAAAGTGGCAGAAATGAGACCACAAGGATGCAGTAAACTCCACCCCTCCTCACGCCGAACCCTCTCATCACTGCTGGGCAGACAGCTTAGTTTTAAAGAGAATATTCCTCACTCCCTGCCACTTACTCATTTCCGGATTATGCGATTCCACACCAATGGTCCATTGCGTGGAAAAGCAAGTAGGAGGGGTCGACGCATTATGTCAACAGGGAAGTGCTACCATGCACAGACAGAAACTGCAGCCCACAACATACCACTTAGCAAAGAGGCACGCTGAGATTTAGATTGGAAGGGTTCAAATTATACCCGAGAGCTTGCAGCTTAGTTAGAGGGAGGATTAAAATCTACTTCACATCAAGAGCTTTGGGGTTATGACATCCACGGGAACTGACCGACACACACATGCTCCTGCAATTACTTCAGTCATCCTCGACAAAAATCAGTCTGGACCCAGTGGCTACTTGCCAATCCTTTTAAAAATAAGACCTGTAAATCTACAGGCTGGGCCAAAACTGAACAGCTAGAATCAGACGATTTTGTGTTGATCAGAACTGACCACTGACCACCTGGTTGGAAACAAATTCTTGTTGTTACTTGTTGAATGTAACAACAAGTCGTAAAGACAACGCCACCCCTCACAGTGTGAACAACACTCAAGCTTATCTACTTTCAGAAATGGACATTTGACATGGAAAATGGTAGTTATAATGTATATGTCTGTGAGAAAGTGAGAGAGAGCAAGATTTTCAGCTGATTACAAAAATGTTGAATGGAGTATAGTACAGCCGCTGTTTTATCAACATATAGAAGATGATGGATTTGGAAATAGCGGTCCTGAAACAGTAAATTGCTGAGAAGACAGCAGTTTTAGCAAAGGCTAATTGTTAATACAAGATGCTAAAGAAGTGTAACTAACACCCAAATAAACTTTTTTTTATGGTCATAAACTGTCTAAATAGGTCATTTAGGGTTTAACCTTTATGTGTCTGTGGCATTTTTGCGTACGCTTTGTCTTTGTTTTGAAACATTTAGCTCAAATGCGTCTCGGTCCTGGCCCCTTTGGTCAAAAGTGTACTGCAGTTGAATTATCTTATTTTAAGATGCTTAAATCAGCACATTTTTACGTCACACCAAACCAAATTCCAGAGGAATTTAGGGGAGGTTACACTTTCACAACCAGATAATACAGACATTAAAAATTTACAATTTTATAAGGATGTTAACATGATGATACATCTCCACTGTAACTGTTCAATAAAAGTTCAATAAAAAATAGGTAAAAAAGAAAACTGTCTTTATGAAATCTTTTGCGTATAAACCTAAAGTCATCTCCATGTGGACAGGGTCTGATTGCTCGTTGTGTACCACAGGAGCAATTCCTGCATATTAATCATTTCTTCACTGGCAAAAAATTTAAAAACAATCTAAATGAATAAAATTAGGCCGTTCTTAATGATTTGCCGACGGTGAGCTTTGGGGAGGGCCTCTGCTCCTGGTATAAATAATTAATGACTGCTCATGGCAGGTATGCTAAAAAAATATTTTAACACCATTTTTTGCCTCCTCATATTAAATTACATCTGATAGGATACTGTTGAAATGGAAAAAAACATCGCACAAATTATCTGCCTAAGAAATATTTGAAATAAGCCACGGCAACAATGTGAAATATGAGCTCAGATCAGCTGCATGCACGCAGTCGGAGTAAAATGAAAAGTTATTCTCCGAGGAGAGGCAGATAGGGGTTAAAACACAGAGTGGTAAAGCCTGGTAAACATCTTTGGCCCCCACTGCTAATCAGCCTCCGCTGCACTCTGCCTCCTCCTCCTCTTGTCTCAGAGGAGCTGCCACTGCCTGAGCCACCATATTGTCATTAAAGACCATAGCACGGTGAGGGACAAGCGAAGACTCCAGAGCCACATCTCAAGAGGCCCGACTGCTCCACTGAGGACCACTCGCTGTTCCAGCCACAGCATCTTGCCCCAAAACAAACAGAATCTGAGATGACCAAGCAGACAGACATGTGTGCAGAGTTAAAAAATAAAAAACACAACTGTTTTTAAGGTTTCTTTTTCATCTCTTGAGACACAAGATTCTGTTTACCTACACCTGAAACTGAATTCTCTCCTCTAGATTTTCTTGGAAATGGGAAGGGGGGGAAAAAAGAAAAGGTGGTTTCAACTAAAATCTATCCTCAGGCTTTTTACCAGTCAGGATTGAGATTAATTGATTCCGAGCGTAGTCGGCTAAAGAGAAGGGTTTAGGCAGCAACAGAACAGAGCCTCCGTGTGCCTTCAACTATCAGTAGGATCTGTCTCCGGCAAATCCTGAAAAAACTGGAGGCTGGGCCGTAAGACGGGGAGGACTATAATCATCTCCAGCATTTGTGTGATGTGCGGGGAGCGGGTAGATGGGGCGGCAGCAGTGTCTGGGTGGTCAAGAGGGAGGAGAGCGAAAGTACTGGGAGGCTGAATCCAAACGAGGGGGCTTTTCCTGCGGGGTAAAAGCGCTTGTGCGTCTCCAGCAGATGGACCATTGTCCACGGAATCGGAGGGAGTGGGAGCTGAACGCTGCTGCTCAGGGTGGCCTTCTTTTTATTCCACTCTTCACCTCTACGCCTCCCCGAAGCGTCTGGCTTTGTTTCCCCGTGTTTTTGTTAGTGGCTGTTTGTGCCTCACAATGAGTCGTACTTATGTGGAGGATTTTTGTTGTCTTCTTTTTTTTTTTATTTTATTTTAGTTTGTGAATTATGGTAGTGAAGACGGGTGCTAGTCTTTGCAAAAATGTGCAAAGGCCTTGAAGTATTTTAGGTTTTGTCACATTAGAACCTCAAAGTTCAATGTATTTTTAGTATTTTTGGAAGACAGACCAAGAAAAAAATGAAACAGTTAAGAGGAAAGAAAAAGTTGTTTTCTTTTTTTTTAAATTATGTTTTATTTATTTATTTATTTTTACAAAATATCTGAAAAAGCATGAAATGGGCGTATCTTTCGTTGTCCTTATTTCCAGTATTTCCACATTCCACATTTTATGACAATTTTCTCTAGTTTGCTAATAACCAATGTTTCTTTATTTCATTCATTGAGCAAAAACTATTAAATAAAGTAATTGGTTGACTACAGATGCTCTTCATTCAGTCAACTCAGCTTAAGCTGCTTTGCAAACAAGAATGGAGAAAAAATCCAGTCTCTATTTGTAGAATGAAGATACATTTTAAAGGTGTTTTCTCATCATTGATAGTCCAGTAGACTTGATCTAATTGGGGACAAAAATTCTAATTTTTTTTATACTTTCAGCTGGTGTGGCTTGCTTTCCCTTCAAAAAAAAAAAAAAACCGTCCCACCCCCTCACCTGTGGAGGCACTGCGCCAACAACCACTAAAGGAAACAACACAAAAACATCTGAAGAAGACGTTAGGCCTAACTTCCTTCTTCACAAAGCATAAACAAAAATGGAGCAGCTTCAGACTTTAGTGATTGTAAGATTTCTCTTTTGTCTTTTGTGAAAGACCACAAGTTATTTTTCCAGCTTGCGCCTGATTCTCAAATATGTTTTGGTTGTATTTACCCAGAATCTCCTGCGCTTCCTGCTTTTGGAGCGGTCTTTAGTCTGCTTGGAATGTGCATTTGGACTGCCCTAGAGTTCTCTTCAATCAAGCCAAGACCTAAATTTGCAGGTGGACCAGAGTTTGACGTTTTGGTCCACATCAGAGTTCGATTTCGCCTCACACCAAACCAACCGGACTTTCCAGGCAAACAAACTGGAGTTCGATTTAAGAGGATTAAACAGGGCTGGCGGGAATGCATCCACCCTAAAAGCTCTTTATTCTGAGAAACCCCTTTTTTTCACTTCACAGTTATGCACTACTTTGTGCATAGCCATCACATCTTATTCAAATAAAACAAATTGAAGTTTATTTGTTTTTGTTATGTGGCAAAATGTTAATGGGAATGAAAACTTCTGCAAGCCAGCTCAGAAGTCTGGTTGTGGCAGAGGAGGGAATGCAGTCTAGCTTTCTCAGACTGTGCAGTGGTTCCCTCACTAAGAACTGAATGTAAAGCCCACCACATAAATCACCCACCACCCAAACAAGCGTCGATGAAAACAGCCATCAAACAGTACAGCAGATTACAGCGGGGACCGTCCACCACGTGCACCATAATCTCCTCACCATGCGGCGCTATCTTGGAAAAACTGCGACTGTATATGAATGGGAAGAAAAACAAATCTATAAAGTGCCTGGGAATGCAAAGGACTTTGTTGTGTTGTAAACATAGAAACTCGTCTAAAACAGCTTCTTCTTCACTGTAAACGTGATAACCGTGCGCTGTCCCTGCATCCTATGCTTTTCTTAGAGTGGTATATAAAAAATGGCCTTTGCTTCAGCCATATGGTAACATTTTCCCAACCTTCTGTGGTTTTCTGTCCTGCTGGTAGTCATTAATTACATCAATATTCTAAAGACAAGTATACCATGATAAGTCAGAAGTATCCCTCACCACACAGAGAAACATTTCCAGGAACACCAAGGGCACATTAAGACTTCCTTTCACCTCCCTCCCCCCCCCCCTTCCCCCGACTCCTGAGCGAAACACCCTGAAGCTGGCACGACTTGACAAGATGTTTTGACGTAATGTTGGTGGGTAACCCCTTCAAAATCACCCCCCCTCCAACTCCCTTCCCCTTGCACCAGTCACAAAAGCCTTTGAGGTTGTCTGCATGAGTGGGATGTTACAAGCCTGCATAAGGTGGGTGGTTTGAATAATTATCCCAGGTCTTCAGGTTTTACCCTGAAGGAAACACAGAGATGGCCAAGAAAGAGCAAAGCAAGAGAAGTCAGCTTCATAAAAAAAAAGGAGTAAGAAAAAAAATAGCTTGGCATTATTTATGACTCCCTATAAAAGCTGTAGCTAATTACAGTGTTTTAGACTTATAAATTACAGATTGTGGAGCTCCCGTTATAATTAGAGCCATGGAGGCCAGGCCTGGGTTTAGTCTCTGAGTTTTAGGGGGTGGAGAGGAGCTGGGAGGCAGGGCTGCTGGATAAGGCCACCTCTACTGATGTGGTAAAGCCGGGTAGAGAACATATCCCTGAACAGGACTTTGCAGGCTACATGCGGCGATGCTGGGCTGCTTACTGCAAAATGCTCTCTAATCCTTACAGCCAAACTAAGACCACCATGGGGATGAAAATACAGTATTCTGCTTAACAATGCTTTCGGATTTGGTATGTGTTAAAGTGCTTTTTGAATTACCAATGGAACTTTTTCTTATTTCATTATGATGCAACTTCCAATGTCAACATACTTAATGAGGACTTTAGAAACCAGACCAGAAATTAATTTATAAGTGTGCGCTGATTTTCTTAATTTTGTGAGATCAGCAATCAGATGATACTTAAGAAATCAATCCTATTCATCCATCTTAGACTTATCTACCACCGCAAATGTCTGCATGTCATGACAACAGAATTTTTTTGGACAATAAATAGTTCAAGAAGTTATTGCGATAAATGAGAAAATTGTTGTTTTGAGATTATTTTCAAGTAATATAACAATAACAGTATAACAAAGCAAGTACATTCTCTCAGAGATCAATAAACTTCAATTTCATTTAACACTGGAAATGGAAGACATTTTAAATATATTTAATTAAAATATACTGCTTCACTTTAATTTTGTGTGTGGCTCCAAATCCAAATACATAAATAAATAAAACAAAAAAAAACAAAAAAATAAAATGGAAAATGAAGTATATGTAAACCAAAACTGTCGAGCGAGAAAAACAGTCACGTAAATGGAAATGATCAAGCTCAAGCTTGTTTTGATTTATCATGTGATCAATTGATTATTGCAATAGGCCTGGTCTGAAGGTATGGATTTCCTTAGATAGAAATTTTATAAGCTAATTAAAATATTTAACTGGGTTTAATGTACTCTTCGATAACTGGGATCAATTGGAATGTATGTGTGATTAAACTGAAATGGTAACTTGCCTGGAGATTACATTTGTTGTGAATCTGTGCAATATTAAACAAATTTAATTAAAATTTAGCAATATTTAGCAACTTGTCAGGTAAAAACAAAATCAGTATCAGCTAAAGTTGTAATCGGCAAGTCGGGCTTTTGAGAGACTGGTGATCGGAAAGTAAATGGCAATCGGTGTACCCCTAAAACATAGTTTTTAAAATGGTCTTAGTTGTCTGTAATAGGCAGGTTTTCTAAGCAAATACCACTGTATTTAGCTCTGTCAACTTGAACTTTTACCTGCTACCTATCTTTGAGGAAGAAACCACGGAATGATGTCACCATCACAACATTTCACAGAGAGGATGGTGATCGTGTAAATACTCAACTGTGTTCAATTAAATCACACAGACTGGATCCATTTACTAAATTAAAAGACAGTCAAAGGCAATTGGCTGGATTTAATTTAGGGGAATCTGAGTAGCACATCTGTAGAACACATATTTTTGGATTTTTTTTTTTTTTTGATAAACTTTCCCTCCACTTCACAGCCATGCATTACTTGAAATTGATCCATTACATAAAATTACATTCATGTTCGATTCTGCAAGATGACGTAGAATGAAAAGTTCAAAGGGTATGGATATTGTTGCCAGGCTCTGTATATTTCTTGGAAGAGTAGGAAAAAATCTGTGTGAGACATATCGTGAACTATCGATTTGCTCTTTCCAGCAGCTGATGCAGAGCGAGACTGACAGGTATACAGTGGGGTGCTAAAGAGGGTTAATCCTGCTCATCCACTCTCTCTCATTAGCTGGATTATCAATAGGTTTAGCATGCCGCAGTGGAAATCGCACAGACACATTTCAGCCTCGTTGTTTCAATGGGAGCTCTCCAAAAAGCCAGGTCATGCCCTGAGGATGTTTCTGAGGTCAGAGGTGACGTCAATAGCTTCCATTAATGCACTATTTATTGTCAACCGCATCATTATTGGTACTAGAAAGAGTTTTGATGACTAAGTCGAGATTATCCCAGATAATATCAAGAAACCACAGAATATTACATGGATGAAATAAAATTACTGTTTTTTTTTTTATTATTTCACTCCTTTATCCTGAGTGGCAGGGGCCACTCAGGAGGTCACAACTGCCATTTCTGGTTTGAACACATTAGGCTTGAGTGTCTGAAGTAGAGAAATAGGTGTGAAGTTACACCAGCCCCTCACACTAATGCAAAGCTGAGAACATGATAAAGTCCCCCAGGTGGTAGTGAAGTGGAGAGAAACGGCTCAGGTCTACAGGGCATCTTTAGAGGCTTAGGATAAAGCTCAGCTAATCCTTTGCATGATGCCTTTTCCCAATCTAAAAGGATACCTTCACCAAAGACAGAGGATAGGTTCCACTGTGTTAATACATTTTAAACTTTTAAAGTCAATGTATCCCAACATCCATCCCTTGTTTTGGGGTGTTTAGGATTGGATTGCAGGGGTAATAAGTCCTTCAGAAAATCCCAGAAGTCCCTCCAAACATTGACACTTTCTAGATTATTCTGTTAAATTTCAAGATATTTACAGTCCAGACAGCATATATAATACCTGTAGCAAGTTCTGGGACTGCCCAGGTGTCTCCTCTGAGTGAAAGAGCATGGGTGGAAAATCTACAATTGATAAACTTAGAGTTTTGTAGCTTGCCACCATCAGTGTGTGAATGTGTGCGTGATTAGGTGAATGGCTGAATGTAGTGTGAAGCGCTTTGGGGTCCCCTGAATTTGATAAAGGGATATACAAGTACAGGACATTTACCTTTTAAGAGCATTGGTTTTTAACTGTTCTTTTTCTTCCCTATAGCAGACTTGACCAGTACCTTGGTCACAGCACATCAGGTCCCAATCTGTCTACTCATTTCCTGTCTATCCTACCTGCTTACCAATGAAAAGACACCACCAAATTTAAATCTTTCCTCGGAAGGCAAACACTGCTCTAAACTTGGATGAAGCAGTAGACTTTGATTTCGGAACTAAGGCCTCAGACTTGCTTGACAATGTCAACAGAACCACTTCTACTGCAAAGAGTAAAGATGAGACCCTTCTCCTTATGAATACACCTCCAGATCCTCACTATGATCTCCACAAACATTCACGTTGATAATAGACATATCCATCACAGCTTGAATTTTCTTGGAGTTGTTCTACAAGAGCCAGATACACTTACAGTCAACCGTCATTGGCATGAGCTAGTATGAGAATCTGTGTCACAGCCTGGTGTAAAATCACCACCTTTTTAAGATATCCATGTATTGGACACAAAAATTATAACAGAATGTGATTGAAGTGCGCTTTTCCCACAACCACATGTATCGTCATTTTAAGCGAGATAACAAAGTAAGAGGCTCTCATCAGTCAGCTGGCTTGTAGCGTGCTGTACCATGTGCATGACTCTTAGGTCCAGAAAGCTGCCTAAAATTCTGGACAGTCCAGGATTTTCTAAGGTACTCCATGTAACTGGCCTTAAGTCGTAGGAGCAGTATGGTGAAATAATTTGGCAGATTTAAAACCAGATATGCCAAGGTGTCTTAAAACCTTGGCGTACCTTCATACAGTTAATGGTGAACCCCCGTAACATTTCCAACTCTTCCAGTCACTCCAGATGTATGATTTCTTTTCTAGCTATAAAATATGATGCTATCATAGTTGGATTCTGAAACAATAAGCCGAGTTCAGACAGGATGACACTAGGCTGTGAAAGAAAAGCCTTCAATCCAGGGGGAGTAATCCAACCCTAATCATTAGCCCCCTTCACCGGACCAGAGACACCTTTCTTCTCTCCACATACAGAGGAATTCACAACAGATGCTGTGAATTAACGATGAGGCCAGAGTCACCTAAGACAGATGCTAAGCTCTGTCACCTAGTCTCCCCCGACCCCCAAGTATCTGGATAGTGCAATCCCCACACCCCTCATCCCCCATCTATATTCCTCTCCAGTTCTTTACCCCAGCCCCAGGCTACAGGTAGGGCCTGTCTCATTAGGGTTGCTGACAGCCCCTGTCCTCGCCCTGATCCCTCATCATTAGAGCATGTAAATCTCCCCGTCAGCTACAGACACACACGCACGCACACGCACACGCACACACACACACACACACGCACACACACACACCTACACACACACACACACACACACACACAAACACACGCATGCACACACACCCCTGCGCACCCGCGCATACACACACATTCACTCCAGACGTACTCCTCTGTGAGGGTGGGGAGGTTCCCCCAGTTGCATTCACCTGAGGAATACAAGCCGCTAACTCTTAGGACTCGAAAAGTTGAGTTCTTGCATATGATCAACATGAATGAAGGTCAGTTTTATTATAGGACATGCAATTTTGAGTAAGAGCAAATTTGAGCTGCATCCTGTGCAGATGTGTTAATTTAACATTAAAGGTTGGGCGTTTATCATATTGTTTATCATTTATCGTGATAAATGTCTTATTATGATAAGAGTTTCTATTTATTGTTGTCATGATGAATTCCAATTAATAATGTTTGAAATCCCCCAAAAACTGTCTCCTTACTATTTGCTCCACTGTTAATTCAATAAGATTACTGAAAAATATCAATACATTTGAAAATATGATAAAGTGTAGTTACTAGGTGCAGTGTAGTGTTAATAATCACACTTTTTATGTGACTGGTGTCCTAAAGAAGAGAGATACGACTGGGAATGTTTTTCAGTTTCTGTGCTTGTGGCAACCATACAGTTACCTAAAAAAGGAATGATAAATAGTTCTTATCACCACTTTTATTGTTGTCACAACAGTACCACAAAATATTGTGATAAAGCTTTACGTCCATATTGCCCACCCTTATTAAAAATGAAGAAAAGCTGTAATATTGTAATATGTTTTAATGCTTAAAGACTAAAATTAATAAACACGGAAATTGGGGTGAATAAAGCAGAGTGGATGCAAAGAGAAGCAACCAAGACAAAAGTGGTGGATCTGGAGGGCAAGCATCTGGTGGGTCCCAACTGGATTGGTGCTCTACAGTTGCTGCATGTATAATTCAAAGTAGCCCTCGACTCTCTTTTCCTTTTCCTCCAGCCATGTAAATGAGCCCAGACACGGCATATGGAGACAGGGCGTGGAGGGAGGGGGATCGGAGGAAGGGAGAGCAATGGGGATGTGTAAGTAAAAAGAATATGGAGAAGATGGGTGAGAAATGAGAGGCTGTGGGCAATATAAGAGACAAGGAAGAAACAGAGGAAGTGAGAACAATACAAGAAGCAGATGAGGAAAGTTGGAGGGACAAGGAAGTGAAGCAAGAAGGGCTTTCCTAAAAAAAATAAAAAGTCAAAAAACCCATGTTGTTTACTTCACTTTATGACAGAATCACAATGCAGAATGCAGGCCACATGCTGAAGGCATTCTTTTCTAAGGGTGCCTTCAAGGAAAAATCAGTTTCTGCAGACAGATCTCCAGGGAAAATTCTGGCTGCTTACACAGAAAGCTTTAATGACTGTAGGTTAGGTTAGACTGAGCAGCGCATGTCTGCATTCTTGTATACTATTGTTGTTGTTTTGTGCATGATTCTCAGTGGAAACTTTCAAAAATCATTTCATAAAATAATTTCATAGCAAAGCATAATTATCTCTGAAAGCTTTTCAGTTATATATATATATATATATATATATATATATATATATATATATATATATATATATATATATATATATATATATATATACACATTTGACCTGAGACAGTTACTCACCTGAGGAGATTTTTGGAAAGGATGTCGTCATTGGGCCAGAATGAGGAAAAAGCAGAGAGAGAAAAAGTAAGAATTAGGACATGTTTTCAGACTTATATTTATGTACAATTTTGACAAATCGTGTAATTTTAAACACTGCAGATAAAAAACACAACACAGGATTTCCTCACAAAACCAGAAACAACCTAAAAAAATGTAATTTAACACATTCTTATGTTTATCTAGAATAGTAATAAAACATTTAATAATACAACAATAGTAACTGCCATAAACTGATTTTCAGTCAAAATGCAGACAGAGAAGCTAAAGGGGCATCAGAGAGAAAGACTATGAAGTTCCAAAAAATATTTAATGCAAATGTAGCCCAGGCTGTTGACAGACTGCTGTTGTTAAAGATTACTGATGTTTTTGGAGGGTGTTAATTGTTATTCATGATGCTCCTAGCCTGAGCAGCAACTGAGGTTGGCTCTTTTTGAAGTCTTGGATCAGGTAGGGATTTATTGACCGTTGCTGCTGGGGGTACAGGTCCACAGAGGTCTGTCAGTCAGATTGGAAGAATTCTTGGTGGGGGTGGTGTAGGTCTAAGCCTTATACCGCCCCCTACTATGTCCTCTTAATTGTATGCCTTTGACTCTCCTGAAATCCCAGGAATGTAAACAGCAAACAAAAGATGACTACAGCAACACAACTTGACTTAGTCATGGTAGCATTCTTGATGAAAAATTGTAGAAATGTTTTAGTAAGTTCATAAATATCGCTTGTGAGGAAGCAAGCATTTTGGCACAAATGTGCAAAAGGGGAAAATACATGTGTGTGTATGTGGTGCCAATTACAGGCATGCAGCCATGTGTCAAACCTACAAGGCTGGGCGCTGAGAGATTGACAAAGCTAAGCTCCTGCTGCACCCCCTCTTCCTTTCCTCCCTCCTTTTTCCACACACACACAACACACACATGTGTAGACACTCTGTCAACAGGCCTGTCAGAGCAGAGGAGCCCTGACAGTCACTCATTCACTACTGGGACTACTGAATAGTGATAACAGCTCAGTTTGCATGTAAGCATTACTCTCCAGGAATATAACACCAAAGTCCTCCTTCTTCTGTGTCATAAAAATTATAGGTTGGAAACTAGCTAACTAGCTAATACCCTACTCTGCAGGGAACTAGCTAATTTGCCACATAGCTAACTAGGAATTGCTACACTTTCATGACTCAGACGGTCAAGCTAACTGATATTTAGCAATTCCATCCCTGTAGCAATGTAGCTAATGACATACTAAGCTAACTAGTCGTCCAATTTAGTCATTTACCATTGTGTGAAAAGGTAATTTCCTCTCTTTTTGCATATTTTGTTATCCTTCAGTTTTTCAGAACAGCAAACCAATTTAAGCATTAGTCAAAGGCAACACTTAAGTAAGCACAAAATGCAGTTTATAAGCACAAAAAAGTTCCAATCAACAATTCTGAAAAGATGAGAGGTCCAAAATTCCTTCACAGCTGAAAAAGACTCACTGCAAGTTATCAAAAATGCTTCATTGCAATTGTTACTGCTAAGGGTGACTCAACCAGTTGCTAGGTTTTAAGGGGAAATCACTTTTTCACACCATGACCTACAGGGCCATGGAAGTTTGGATTTTTTTTTTCTCCCTCATTAAAATATAACATATAAATAGAAAATACTTTAGTTTAAAGACTGTATTTTGTATTTACTTGTGTTGTCTTTGGCTAATATTTAGCCTGACAATCTGAAACACTGAAATGTGTCAAAGATGCACAAAAATTGGAAATAAAGAAGAGGGCAAACCCTTTTAACACCACAGTAGACCACTATCCAGCTAACCACATCACCAATAATGTGGTTAGATTTCATAGATGATTTCTAGGTAGCACTCTAACCATCTAGCTGCTCTAGTTAGTTATCTAGCCTAACTAAAAACTGAGCCAACCAGTCATTTCATTTCAAACAGCCATTTAACTAAAGCGCTATCAAGCCATCCAAAGTAGACTAGCCTTGCCGCTAACTCGCCATCTCAACTAGAACAAAACTTTTCACTTCGTCCTGCAATGGGCGAATAGATGGATGGACAAATGGATGAATGTAGGGAACCAGAGATCAAAATTACCTTTCTTCTAATGACTTACTTCAAAAGAGTGTCAGGGAATGAGCAGAACCAGAATGGATAGGTTAGTAAACAAATGTAAAGACAGAAAGAGAGATATAACTTTGTTAATCCCTTAGAAATGTTCCTCTGGGAAATTCCTCCTACCTGATAACGTGACAACATCCTCAGTATCTTTTCACTACAGAGCAAATATACATGAGGGCAGGGAACAGAGCTAATGGGTAAAATTCCAGATAAGGAACCTGAAGTAGATGGTATCAGTGTTTATATTAACCTGCCTCATTATTGGCATTATCTCCGCTAATCCCAGTGTAATCTGCTTGACAGAGATTCTGTTCTGTCACTTAAAGAAAAGCTCAAATTCTAAATATCTTTTTTGTCTATTTCAGTCTCCGCCACTCTATTTCTCTCTTACTCTCACCATGTCCCCCACTCCACACAGCCTTGCCTGACCCACCTCTGGGTTTTTCTCTGACGGAAACGCAGCCAGGCAGAATTTATCCGTCTGAGATCAAAAGGAGGAAAGAGAGGAAAAAAAGAGCCAACAGGGGCGATCTGAGGAATGATTGCATATCCAGGCATGACTCCTCGGAAAGGCACACGGGTCAAGAGACTTTCAATATTAATATTTGACACAAATGCAATCAGCAATACTGTTTTCATCTCTTTTTTTGTAAAGAAAAAATATATATATATATATATTTATATATTTATAGAAAAATACTGTACTGTATGTCTCTCTTTCTACATCACCTTCTGCTAAATCTAGTCCCATTTGGTTGCATGTCATTTGTTTTTGGAAACGTATGTATAAGTCCCATACTGTCTCTATGGCGTTGCTCTCAGGGGGACTCAAGTGAGGTGTGAAGAGTGTGATGGGATCATGGAGAGCAGTGGCCTCTCTCCACCAATTACTAAACAATTTGGCCTTGTCCTAATCTCCTCTGAAAACACTCGGTTGGAAATGATGCAGAAAACAGTAGGTTGCCCACAAGGCCCCACAAGCTAATCCTGGTGCACTGGAGTGTGTTTCACCCTCTCTTCTCAACAGTAATACACTTCAGCTTCTTTTGGGTTCAGGTACACATTCAATCACACCTCAGGAGGCATAGATAATATCATCAGCTTTCTCCAGAGATATGTAGTCGTACTCAAGCTGGAATATTATGCCCTCAAGCCACCTCTTAATGGGTCTCCTATCACGTCTGACCTTCTAAAACAATGCATTCAAAGCGTAAATGTTACATATGAAGTAAAACAGCTTTTACTGAGCATTTGAAGGGCATGACAATTTCTTCTAAACATTGGGAAGCTATAGGAAAGAATTTTACACACTTATACAACACTTATAAGTAAACTTAAGTCCAACAATTAAATGTTATTCCAAAAGGCATTGGGTTCATTCCTAGAATTAACAAACTACAACAAAGCTAGGGGTGTAAGATCAGAAATTTGATGCTAATTTAGGATCTTTGGCCTTTGTCAAAGTGTGACATGGCATTTCAATTCCTCTCGAAGAATTATAATTAACAACAACCACAGCATTCTTTAATAAACTTCCACCATGCACTGTCATCAATTATCCTTAATAGGATCTGAGGTGAAGTGAAACATAGTTTGCTAATTTATATTGACAAATGGATTTAGAAGTTTTTGCTCCCTTTGTTGGCATGAATAGCTTAATTTTCAATGCTGAGTTAAAATCTATCTCTGGTAATATTGTAGACCCTTACCTTAACTCTGAGATTTAAAAAGAAATGCTGGCATCATATCCCAATACAAATTGAGCCAAACACAGAGAGGTTAAAAGTTTTTAATAGAACAGAGTAACTTTGCTCCAATACATTTAGCGTTCCTGCCATCTACTGAAGCTCCTGCTGAATTCTTTCCTTCACCAATTCAACAAATTGTCCTAAATGGATGTCCTGTGGCAGATTTTGCATCATTCCTGCAAAATTTAAGCATAAAACCACCAACATTTTAAATGACTGAAATGGCAAAAGAACAAAACCAGCACCCACCCGAGTCTGGCTCTCCTCAGTTTCCTTGGTAACTTAATTTTAAACACCTCACTAACACTTAAAATGGCCAGCTTTAAGTCTTTTTTTCCCCACAATAATGTCAACGTCATCATATGATAGATTTATTTAGTGGATAAAAGATCAGATTTTTGAGGTTTTAACTGGCCCATGAAGGTCTTTTTAGATGTCACTTCATACAGCAAACCAAACAAATAAAAAAATAAAAAAACAGCAAATTCATATGTGCATATGTGTCAGCTTTAATTCATCCTTAAATTAACTAATTAACACCCCAAAATGGTCTAATGTTTGCTGAAGTTATTCATTATTTCAAGTGAAGGCAGCATTAATAATGTGAAGTAGTCCACAGGCCAGGCTTTCATCCAAGACCTCAAATTAGATTGAATCTAACTCTTCCTGACAGCTTTCGCTTTGTCCTTCAGTTCTAAACAATGATTTCATCAGGCTCTCATCACGTTGCTCTGCCCAAAGCTATCTGGATGGAACGCTTGATTCCTGATCCTTCCTCTGCCAGCAGGAGACAAAATGTACTCTGGTCCTCTGTGTGAGTATGTTTATAGAGAGGTCGGTTCCATCGAAAGTTGGATAAATGATGAACAGATATGAGATGTAGCACTGTAGGTGCTGTCAGTTAAAATGTTTACGTTGTCATTGTGATACGTTAGCTAGGCCTAACTCAGCCCAAATTTTAAAAGAATCTGGCCTCTCTACAAGCTGTAACCACAACTTCATAGAGTTTACTACCCAGGCCACAGCATTCCAACATCGCAAGCAGCTGTTCTCCATCCTGTGGCCGACACAAACACATCTGGTGTCACGGTTCTGAATGGGCCAACAACAAAGGCTGTCCTCTTTTGAGCTTGTACCACAAAGAGAAAGATAGACATTTGCAGCAACGCCTCAGGGTCACACTGACCCCCATCGTTCTCTAAGCGGAGCACCTCTCCTAAATGAATCAAAGGTGCTCCTGCACACCGGGGTGAAACGGCATATATCTCTCTCTCTTTCATGGCGAGGATTATGGTCTCTTTCTCCTGTTTCTCTCTCAACCACCACGCCTCCTCCTGCACTAAATTACTCCACACAGCATCAACCCGGCTTCCATTAGTCCTTTCAATCTGCCTCCCTTCAGAATGACAAGCCCCGGAGCTACAAGGGATGGTAATGATCTGTGCATGCTTCTGCATTGTACACCCCTATTCTCCCGCCATTCCCTCCCACAAATCTAGTCCCTTGAGATCTGTTCTGCCTCAAAACCAGTGACCGCTTGCCTGGTCCAGACAAGCCAATACCCCCCCCAAACCCTCCACTCACCAAACTGAACTGGGTTTCGATGCCTTGACTCATAGAGGTTATTTCTGCACCCCCTACCTGATCTCCAAGTACACCCCCATCCATTAGTGAAAGAGATGGAGGGCAGATGCTGTAAATTATAAACAAGTTCCACACTATGAACAATAGTGTATCCACTCTGCATTCCTCTACAGACAGAAATCTACGTTCTCAGACTTTTTTTTTTCCCCATTTATGAACCCAGTGGAGACATAAATAAAAGATGTATGGTTACGGTTTTGGAGCTTCATTGCTAACAAACTAGTGCAACACTCTTCAGACTGACACACTACAGAGCTAAGAAAGCTTCAAATATGTAAGATTCACACAAAGAAAGAGAGTTAAATTGGTCAGCTGGGACTCAATTGGGGGCAGGATTATCATACAATAAGCAGATTGAATCTGCCTGTCGGAAAGCGCAGGTTATGAGAAGAATAAGAGTGACTCCGTTTTGTTCTGGCGGAAATCTCCTCCTCATTCTGTGGGGTGAAAAATGGCCGAGGATAATTAACATTCCTCACAGAGCATCCTTTCCATTAAACTCGCATTAATGAAAGCTTGAGATAAAGAATTGAAATATTTTCTGTCACCCTCATTCTCATTTCCAGAATGAGGCCATTTTAAAAACCACCATTAGCAATTACTCTTTGTGTCTCCAGCACAATCTTTTATCTTACGTAATCCCCGGTATGATTTGAATCATCTGAGCTGGAGTGTTAATATTTAAGGTTGACTCGGAATAAAAACTGGTGGTGATGGTTGTTTGGAGTGGAGTTCAGCCTTTAAGGGCTGCACAGCGCTGCTTTACATCCAGACTGTGGCTGTGTTTCCATTTGCCACATAACTGCACGATTTGACATGTCGGAAATGTATTTGCTTAATAAAAACACTGCAATGTTGAAAAAAAAACAACATATTTTTTAATAAAATGTTTTGGATGAGGTGTTTTTTTTGGGGCCAAATCAAAACTGGCTTATTTCACAAATCTGCAACTTAAACACTTTTACGCATCACACGTGATTACCCACTGGGGCAAACAGGAAGTGGCTGGTGGACGATAGTACAGGTTTTTAATGACTTATCAGATGATCAAACTTATTCACATGTGACTTAATTGCATTTGTCTTCTTAATTGCAAAATTGTGTTGTTTTTTTCACCATTAGTGGAATGCAGACAAAGTCTTGATCACATTTGAAACACAACTTGTGACCAAATGATTGTCCAAAAGAAAAGTGAATTTTGGGTGAGGTAAATTAAGAAAACAAAATGGGCTCAAAGGAAAACACTTCTTATTCCATCTTGGTGTCAATATATTATAATATAAAAGTGATTCACCACCTCTTCCCTTTTTTTTCATAGAAAAACTTCTAAAAGCACATTTTCCATTTTGTGTATTCCTTTTGTTCTGAATTTAGCATTGTGAGCTTTAAAATGTTCTAATACAATACACAATTGTTGAAATGAACAAAAATCAAATACTCTTGCACCTCCCATGTGCTTTCCTGAATTATAGTCCCTCTAGATGTGTTTGTCATCTAATCCTCAAACACTCTGTATGTGTATACCCTTTAGCAGAACCACCCAGTGGCCTCTATGCTGCCACTGACCCCAGCAGGTAGCCACCGCTTGTCTCTGCAGAGATCAAGTTAATATTATATTGAAGAGCAAGACACCATTTCTTATTTATTGAAAATCAGTCTAGCATGAAAGAGTGTTTGCAAGCAGGCCAGTGGATTACCTCATCCCATCTCTCCTTGTATCAGATCGCGGTAGACCCCGATAACCTCATGTTCTACAGCTGAGTGACACGGACTTAAAACATAAAGGGTATCCGAGGTAGAAAATCAGTAGGTAATCAGCTTATTTCACTCGCTTAAAACAATACATAACAGTTTGATTTGAGGTTAAATATAATACTATTTCTAAAAATGTCAGTGTATTTTGTTCCTCTGGTCCAGTTTTGGTATTTCAGGCTTACCAAAGTAGAAAATGAAATACAGTAGACCTCCTCGTATTAACAGTTCAGTATTTGTAGATATACCTAGTCGTGGATTTTCTGTGGAATGTAGCTCACCTACTTGTGGATTTTGTCTTGAGAACATATCTCAAACTTTCAAAAGACAATGCAGGTTGGGAAGCTGAAATATGTGGACAAAATGCTACTGGACATTTGCAAAAGCAACCAATCTGCCCAAAAGCGACTGTAGATAGTACGTAACCATCATGTTAAGATAGTTTCCACCATCTTAACATGCATATTAATGCATGTTATGGTATATTTGTTGTTTGAACAATTAAAATAGGCATAAATAAGAATATAAATTATCTTAATTATCTCAGGTCATTAGCAGTTATATTTACCTGCCAAATTGTTTCTCATCAAAGAAAAGTCTGTCTCTCAAAGAGATATCCGGTAGCTAACAGCAGGTGACTTCGCCTGATCATGTAACTGTAAGCCATCTTGGATTAGTACACAAAACCTTTGTACTATTTGTGAACACAAGCGGTATCATTTCCAGAGACAACTCTAAAAATCTCAATACATAGACTATTCAAAGCTGGACTGAATTGTTCCACACAGTCTACAGAATCTTTGCATCAATTTGGAACAGGGCATTTTTTTTCTACAAAAAAATTGGCAAAAATTTCGTCTCACCTTGCTCTCATGAATCTAATATTGCGCACTATCACCCCCTATCTTTACCAGCACTGACTCAACCCTTTACTGCTGACATTGAACATGAGGCAATGCCCTCTCTGTTCATGTTTCTTGGCAGCTTTAAGGGTCATTGTAGACAACATGGTGGAGATAAAGACAAGAACTACTCAGTCTGACTATCCACTCAAGATGGAGAGGAGTCAATTGATGAATTGAATGAATGAAGAAGGACAAAAGGATCATGTAGAACAATGAGAACAGTGGGACAAAAGGACAAAAGGGAAGAAAAGCAGAAGTAATCAAGAAATATCTGACCTTGGAAAGATCAAAATGGCAGAAACCACAAAAAAAAAAAAATCAAAATGAAGACATTGTAACACAGGTTGTCATGACTGTTTAAATATTTCTTATGCTAGAAAGTAAAGTGACGTCAATTCATTGGTAAGTACAGTACAGAAAACCTTCTAAAGTATCTCTTGGTAATAAATCAATCTGGCTAGAAGACATTTTATCTTAATAAAAAAGCTTATCAACACAAACTGCAGGAAAGAAACAGTTGACAAGTATTGCTGTTTGAAACTTTAACGTTTGTTTAAATTTAATTTGTCATAATGATTTCAATATATCCTTTCTGAACATGCTTTCAGTCTCAGAAAAAGCTGTAAGTGATGTCAGGAGGTGTCAGCACAGGGCTGAGTCAGAGTGCTGTGGCTCTGTTAGCACTGAGGATGACCCACAGTGGACAACGTGAGGGACAGAGTCCGCAGTGAGATTTCAATAGTGAGCGTAGTGAAAGGGGGGAGGAAGTCCTCCAGGACTCATGTTACTATGTATTATGTAAAAGCACTTACACTGTCCTATTCACTCATACCAAAACCATTGCTGGGTCCACTCCCTGACAGTCCCCTGTTACACAGTGAGCCAGTGGACCTCACTTTCTGTTTGATCAGTGTCTGTGTGACATGTCTGTACTTCTGTCCTGCTGATAGTCTTTTGGTTCAACACAGACACTTATTGGAGAATCACTGCCAAAATAAAAAGTGTCTCGAATGAAACAGGAACTCATTCAACCCCCCTTCCCCTCCTGCCAATTAGACACTGGTGAGAATTACCATTTTGCATTTGTAATGTGCAGAGCAGGACCCTAGGACACCCAGCTATCAAAGCAAACGGCTGTATTGCTGACAGTGGTGGTGCATCGTGGTCCCCGCTATATTTCAGCTGTTAGCAAAAATTCAATTTTGATGTCGATAGGAGCGAGGGCATTATCCACTTAGAGTTATTAATTTGGCTGTTCTCCGGAGGAGCAGGGGGGGATGTTGATACTTTCACACTGCTGATCCATAGATATTCATGGGCTCTAATTGATTTGGCTGCTGTGGATATTTCACCCGATAAGATATTGTGGTGTGGGCAAGGCACGCATGGATAAACAGCAATGTGATGTTTGTTCTAATGGTTGAGGGACCAAGTGCAGGGCGGGGGTAGTGGCGGGGGAGCAGGGGCTTTGGGATTGGCCAAACACTTTTCACATTTGACCCATATATTTACACCTCTTTTGATAGAGCCTGAAGCCAAATTCAGAGCCACTAAAATATTCCAGTTGAAGCTGATGGCAGTGGATCGTCAGTTTTGGCATAATAACTGTTATTGGAAAATAACAGCTAAATATAGCTAAAATCTGCGAATGGTTGAGACCACCTCTAAAAATGCACAAAACTTTTTTTTTTTAACAGTTAAATTAGAACAACTTTAATATGCAGGGTTTCCTCCAGAAATCCATCTAAAGTGATAGTTGTGCTGGGCCAGTCCACCAGTAGCTCCGCTGAGTTTTTATGTTAGAAAATATTAAAAGTTAACAGAAAATGTTGGAAATAAAACATTAAAAACAAAGAAAACACAGGAGTTTTAACTAAAACTAGTCTTTCGGTAGGTTGTGTATGTATACTATAATCAAATGCCATAAACTTTTTAAGTAGATATTTGTCTGCTAAATTTGACTGATGTCTCATTATACACAAACCAAGTTTAACCTGTCTATGCTATCTATCTTACTTAATCAAGTAAAATAAACAAATGCACTTAGCCTGGTGGGGGAGCAAGTAAAGTCTGGTGGCCCATCAGGCTTAATACACTGGGGAAAAACCTGATGCATTAATATCCACATTGGAAAAAGACTTAGCACTACAACAGAAGGTAAAGTCTACAATTGTCCTTATTTCTGTGCTTGGGGGTACAGCCAATCAGCAGCAAGAAAGATAAATGGAGTTCATGAATTAGCTGTTTTTAAAACATCAGCCAATGGTGTGTCAGGTGTACCTAGGTTTTTCAACTTTCCAAGCTGCATTTTCTTTCAAATAGTGTATGTGCTACGTTATGCGCTATGATATGTGCTATGGAAAATAATAATAATTTTAAAAAAAACAGTGAAGAGGCATGTTTTCATGAATATTTGAAGTTACATTTCACAGAAAGAACTGGGAATAGGTGAGGGTTTGCTGTATTTTTTAATTGCTTTATGTTTTCAATGTATGTTGAGTAGTAGTAGTGGTAGTAGTAGTAGTAGTAGTAGTAGTAGTAGTAGTAACAATACTTGTTTAATGGTAATTTATTTACTTGGCTCTGGCTGAGAATTTCAATGTAGCCCCAGCTAATCACATGTGGACAAAACTACAAGAAACTAAGTTGTTCCTATGATAAAGAAAACTATCTTTCTTTATCATAGGAAAAGATAAAGGCATCATGAGGTGCAGCAGCCAAGATGATCTTCCTTTTAATGTGAACATCACTGTAAGGAGGTTAAAAACACTTAGTTTTAGTGGTAATTGTTAAAGAAAATAATAGATGCAACAAGGGTGTGTTTTGTTGGGTTTTTTTAATTGGTCGTGTGCTAATGACATGGATTTTCTTTTCTCCCTTAATAATAAGCACATTCATTTGAAAAACACATTTTGTATTTACGTGTGCTGTCTTTGGCTATTTAAACTGGTTTGATTTTCTTTAAACACGAAACTGTGACAAACACGCAAAAGAAAGAAGAAATCATGAAAGGGGCAAACACTTTTCACACCTATTTACACCATATGTAAATAGATATGCTATTAAACAAATCTATTCACCATTTTAAATAATTTTTGTGTTAAAATATTTTTTTCTTTACTCAGCTTTGTTGTACAGTAAAAGGCCAACTCACACCCTAATGAACTAACAATGATGAGTGCCTGCACAAAGACAGGTGGAGTCTTTCTCTTTGAACAGGCGTTTCATCTGCCTCCTCAATCTTCACTCACATTTGCCACACAGGTCTAACACATAACTACACTACAACAGCATCCACACACCTGTTCAAAGACAATAGAGGCATACAAATTTCCAAAAAAAACCAAAAAAACAAAAAAAACACTTCCACAACCAGGGCGAAAACCAATCACGGGGTCTAATCTCATCATTATCAGCTGATTTCAATTTAGCTGTCCAAAGATCCTGCACATGCTGTCGAACTAAAATAAATCACTTCAAGCTTATTTTGACAGGATGGTGGTAGGCGTATGGAAGCAAAACGTACTCCTTGATATTTCAATGAAAAACCAAACAAAAAAAAGGGGGGATCTGGAAGCATGCTGGCAAAGGCATGCCAGATGTCAGTGGATTTAATGGGGGATAAATGGAAATCAATCCCTTTCACTGCTTAAGACAACCAATCGTAACACATTGTTTTAATGGTCCCACTGGATGACATCCACATAATATGTGGAGGTGAGACAGCTCCACTTGCAGACTATTATTATACCCGGTGGTTACAAGTAGAGACAGCCAGATGAATGTGAAACATTAGCTGATCATAATAAGAGTATCATGGTGAGGGTTTAATGCAAGTCCATTATATATGATATATAGTCACTTTTTATTTACAGATCCGACACTGCTCTACTTACAAGCATGAGGTTTTGTCAATTTACAGTGGGGATGACAAAGATCAAAAACAAAAAAAGACAAACGGTTCAATTTCTTTTTCAATTAGTCTACAATAAAAAGCTAAGGTGGGCAGGATTTGGAATGCAAGTACGACGAGTGCTTAAAGACGGTTTCCGAAATCGAATGGTAAAATTAAAAATTCAATCTGAATGTGTACAACATACATTAGTGCTATGACCAAAAAACAAACTATAGTTTGGAAGATCTTGATGAACAGAGAATCAAATCTAGTGTATGACATAAAAGCACAAACATCGGTATCATCCGACTACTACTACAATGACTTCACTCTGTAATGCTAGCTGTTCTGTAGGTTGCTAAGGTGGTTTTAAATATCAAATCTTTTAATTATTTTGTTTATTTTAGGGCAACTGTCTCACACACCGTCACTCCTGCTACTAGCATAATTAATTAACGCGTGCTAACAACATGAAGCTTGGGAAAAAAAAAGTTCTTCTTGTATTTTCCAGTTCTTATTAAAAATAAAAACTGGACTAAAATTGTTACTAGCTGGCCAAAGTTTATAAAAAGAAAGAAAAGAAATAAACAAGACAAGTAATCAGATTCAAAATACTTAAGTATAAACACTTTGAGTATAGGTTAAGACTGATGCATGAAAATGTGTTCCCACCAGAACATAAGTTGAAACTTATGTGTGCATAAGTTGCGTTTCCATTACGAATGTGCTCAAAAAAGTCAATATTGTGCTAATGTTACAAAAACACAATTTTGCAATCATGGTGTTTTCATTAACATTAAATAAGAAATGTAATAAAAAATCAGACATAAATAAGTCTGTTTATAAAGAAAAAATATGCTCTAACTGCTTCCTGTCATCTTCTTCATGGTTTGCGACAGTGGCTGCTGCCACTAAAGTTGTTGTTCATGTGACTCGTGTGATGTGAAAAAAGTGTTTCCATTGCAGTCTTGTGAAATAAACTAATTTTGAAATGGCCAAAAAAAACACCTACTTCTTGTGCCAAAACTTTTTATGGAAATAATATTTTTTCAAATTGCCGTGTTTCCATTAAGCAAATTTATATTCAAAATGTCAAATTATGCAATTGTATGGTCAATCTAAACACAACCAGTGTCTTCCATGTACTGCCGTGTGTCAGAAAAACAAAAGAGGCTCAAGAGTGCACTGCGTCTACCTCAGTTCATTTTTTTTTTACTCCTTCTGTCTGCAAAAAGGAGTCAAAGCAGACCATTTAATGGGAGCCGACACTATGGGGAACTTGGTGTCACCAGAGACAACCCAGCAAATTAGCTGATAATTAAATTTTTCTCCATTAGGGAAAGAGCGGAGTAATAACTCACACAGTAGGACTCCGCACTCCATTAATGTCTCCATTTTCTTCATGTAGGAGGATAAAGGAACAAGACGGCAATGTCAACAGTTCAAAAACACCAGAAGACGGGAGGAGATGGGTGGGTGTCAACATTCTGATCCAAGCGTAGGAAAACAATACCTCGTTCTGATCATGCTAAACAGAAGAAGTAAAATAGCTGTCTAGCTGCAGCAGTGACCACAGGATTTTTTGTTTTTTTTGTTCTCCAGCACAGGTGAGGGTAATTCTCCAGGACTGAGCGCATCTGCTTGTGCGTGAGCATGCTTGTAATCAGCCAGCTGTTGAAGGGGCTTTTGCCTCCAGCTGTTAGCTTGGTGATGACAGTGGTCCATGGCCCCACCTTCATGCTCACTGATCCGAGTAATTGCCTCGTCCATCTGACGACCCCCCCCCCCCCCCCCCCCCTCCAGCCCCCTCAGACACGACGTCCCTACCCCGATGCTCAGGCCAAGGCAGCTGCCTGTCACAACAACAACCAGTCTAGGAGAACTCTACTGTTCCATACAGCTTTATAATAGACTGAACTTTCAGATGATCTCTCTGTGTTTGTTTTTCTTTTTTTAATCAGGATACAATAATACTCATTACAGCTAACATGACTCTCACTGAGCAATTATTTTCGAAACAACAAAAAAGAAATGGAAGATAACCGTCTTTGTGCACATCTTCAGCAACTGATGACGAGCAAAAAAAAAAAAAAAACGGAGACAGGGTACACATGCTGAGCCAAAAATCATCCGTTCCCCCCCTCTCCGCCCTCCCCCACTATTACTTCCCTGTAAACGTCTCTGTAGCTTCCTTTCAGTGAGCAGATACAAGAAGGACGCAGATGACGAGTAATTTCACAGCTGAAAGACTTTCCAGTCCCTGATTTGATATCATTTGTAAAAAAAAAAAAAAAAAAGAAAGTAAATCTTCCTGTTCTACATCTCTCCCCAGTGGGATATAATGCGTTCTGTTCATCTCATTTTCTGGAATGGTGGGAGTGTGCAACAGCAGACCATTCTCAACTAGGCCAGATGGGTTGGAAAGAATAACAGGAGAGCAAATTGAGAAAGGGCAGGAATGAAATTAAGACAAAAGCAGTCTGCTTTCCCTCAAGGAGTCTAGTGGTGCATTAATGTACGGTGCGTATCTAAAAACTATAACGGAATGCAACACCATCTATATAACCTGAGATCAGGCCCTGAAAACAAAGCTGTTTTTCAACATAAGCTCACATTTATGAGCAGATATGAAAATATTCCCAAGCAGTGCATCAAACTGCTTATCATGTACAAGCAACACCTCACACACATGCTTCCTATTCAGGGTTTCCCCCAGAAAACTTGCTAAACCCGGTGGTCGGGGTGCCGAGGCGGTCCACCAGCGACAGGAAATGTGAAAAAGTTACTGGGTAATTGTATGTTACGGGAAAACAGTGTCAGCGAAACGATATTTAAACCCACAGCTAGTCTTAAAAACAACAAATCAAAAAATACAATTAAAATGAATATCAATTATTTGCACTTCTCTTTAATCCAAATTAAGTCAGCGGCTCCATAAAGCCCCTGGGCTTCAAGGGCCACATATGCTAATATTTTAGCACAGACCACAGATACATAAATGTAACATTTGTTTATTGAGATTATCAATGCTGCTAAATTTGATTCAAAGCATAAATAAATACATAAATTAAAAGATTTTACATTGCTTAACATTTAAATGTAAGATTTTAAGTTGCTTGCAACTTTACTTTGTAAAAGTTCAAAGAACAATCTTCATAGTTAGATTGTTTTGTTACCATAGCAACAATCTGATGCTGTGAGTTTAATCTTTGAGTTTGAGCTCTGTTCACAAATACAAATTAGTAAACTGCAATTACATCTGATTGATTTTAGGTTGGACAATTAAATTACTCCCACTCTCCCAGATTAAATCTAAGACAGAAGCTGTTAGAGGTGCTGACGTTTTTAGCAGCAAGAGGGGCCCCTAAGTCAAATTCTGCTCCAGGCCTCATACAACCTTGGACGGCCCTGCAGGATGAGTTAAATCCGCTGCACTGCGCAGAGATGCACTACAAACAAGAGATTTAATTCAATGCTGCTAATGTGGCTAATGGTTCGTTCTTTGTTTTTTTTTTTTTTTTTTTTTCAAAATAAAATTGCAAAAACAAAACAAGCATGTGTTTTTTTTTTTTTGATTTTCCGTTTTTAAAACCTAAATCTAAAAAGTGCAAAATTGAATTAATAGAAAATCAACAGCGTTTGAGTTTTGCTTTGCCATCTAAATAAAAATAAAATACGGTTGTTGTTTTAATATGTAGCGATACTGGAAATGAAGTAAGTCGCCAAAGAAAAACCATTTACAGTGGATGAAAACGGCATAAAAACAAACCATTCCTAAATAATAGGCAATGGCTGCACTTGAACTGTTTTCTGCATTGATTATCAAACTTTTTGAGAGAGGAAAAACACTCTGAAATCAGTAATGCTTTGCGTCGCCATGTATACATTTCCGCCACTACCGGTAACTGAAAAAGTTACATGCCGGGAGTTAAGGTCTTCATTTCCGGTTCCGTCATAAGGTCTCGTTGAATTAACAAAATAAAAGCTTGTCTTTGGTTTAACCATTGGAGTTAAAAAAAAAAGTACCCTTCTTTTATTTTTGCAATTACCGTTTTTCAAATTTTGTTTTAAAAATGAAAAAAAAAAAACACATGCTTGTTTTGTTTATGCAATTTTATTTTGAAATGAAAAAAACAAAGAACGAACCATACACAGATTGTGGCTTTAGTAGCTCGTCCATTTCGTGTCGGTTGAGTTTTTAATAAAAGTCGCAGAAACTGTTCTGGTTGCTGGAGTTTGTGGGACGAGTTTCTCAGATCTCCATGCAACCGCGCACATTAACTCTGGCTGACTAAGTGAATAGAGCATTTGATATGGTTTGATGCATCATGTAACCAGAAAAATAATACTAAAACTAATAATAAAATAATATAAAATCAGTTGCCGGGCTGAACCTGCATGATGAGGTTAGCGCTGGTTCATTAATGCTCTGGCCAACCGGGACCACATACATAAACTTTATCAGCACAGACAGAGCCAGCGNGTTGTGATAGTAAAGTAGCACAAAATTCTTTGTTCACAAAGATAAATCATTCTCAACGCACCTCTTAAAGCACGACTACAAGTTATTCCTGCGGTTCACGTAGAGCTGAGCAACCAGAGCTAACGCGATGGGGTTTAAACTCCTACCCTGATCAAAAACTCTGGAAAGAATCATAATTCCTCACAGGAGATTGATGTAAATATCCATACAGGTCAGCCTGTGTCCAGTTTGAGTGAAAGGAGGCGCGTGGGATCCACGCTGAGGAAAACTTAAGACATACAGCTGCTGCAACGAAGGCAACACACAGAGGCACCAGCGGTGTGATTCGTCCGGCTTTAAATGCATCAATTATAAACCTATCTTCTATAAACATATCTTTTAGGAATTTAGGAATAAATCTGCTCCGTCAGTGAAACACTCAGAGCAACAGAGAAGCTTGCAATCCGGCATTAAAAAAAACAACAAAAAAAAGATTTATTTATTTATTAATTATTATTATTATTTTCCTAAAAACGTAAACAAAAAAGGCTTAGCCTGGGGGTGGCGCAAGTAAAACATGGCGGCCGCCAGGACTATAATACACTGGGGAAACCCTGCTATTGGTTGTCTTAATTCTGCACTTGACTGGAGAGTCTGGTTGTCTCCCAGTTCCACCAGTGACCTGCTCCTCCGTCCCTCTGCCCCCCAGTCCTCACTATCCACACTCAACCTGAAGAGGCTGCGTCAGCTGGACTGGTCTGGGGATCAATGCTGGGAAAACAGCCTCATAATGGCCTAGATTAATGATGAAAAATTTAGTGTCATCCGGTAGGCTTGTGGAAATTTATCACCAGGAGAGTGGGGGTAGAGGGGGAGAGGGATCGAGAGAAGGGGAGTTGCCAATAGGAACATCTCGACATCACCCTGGCTTGTGGGGCTGGTTGGTGGACAAGAATGCGGCCGCCACGTCCAGCTGGAGCCCTTATGGAGGAATTCTCGAGGGGATTCTCAAAGAGTGGGGTGGACACTCGTCAACTGATTTCAATAGATAATAGAGCTGCCACTGCTTCAATTTAAAAGGAAATGTCTGCAATCAACCCAACAGATAAACAGGTTCACGCAGCAGGATCCACCTAAATTAGTTAGTAAAATTATTCAAATATATTAAAACAATTTGTTGCAAAACTTTGTTAATTTCTGACTGTTATTATTTCGGTTACAAATCTTACCTAAATTTTTTTTAGCTTGTGTGGTGTCCAGTAAGTAGCTTTAAGACTGATATGTTTAAACAGGCTGTATTATTTATTAACATGTCACCTTATAAAAGGTATGAGAAAAGTTTCACTGCTGTGGAAGTTTCAGCACCATAATGGGTTGAAACTTTCCCGAGAGTGTGCTAACTTTAACGCCCATACGCAGCTTTAGCTGATTTAGTGTTGGTGCTAACACTTAAGCTAAACTTGGTGATAAATTGAGCTTCTTAATGTTGAGGTTGATAATAAATTTCTCATTTCAGATGTTGCGTAGGAAAAGCTTTACATGACACCTTGTTAGTATAAACAGAAGGCTTTGAGTCCAGGTTTAGCTAGTTAACTACAGCACTAATGCCAAAGTCAAACTTTAGCAAGCAAGCTTAGCATGTTGTCCCCGATATTGGCATTGTGAATGAATGGCACATACTACCTTTTTAAAAATGTCATTAGCATTAGTCTATGGTAACATTTTTTACAACATTAACAACAAGCCAGATAAATCATAATCTTTATAATAATATGAAGAAACTTGACTAATTCAGTTATGTTGGTAGACTAACAATATCAGATTTAAACTAGACATTTTTAATTGCCCTTTAAGCTTATTAGCCAACATAGGACTTCTCAAAAAATAGGCTATGTAAAATACTTAAACAGCTTTACTGGTTTGTTTTCAAAGTGAAAACAAACCAGTAAACAACCAAAATGAACAAAGTGTTCATTTTGAACACCACTTTAAGCCTTTAAGCCTGAGAAATTGTCTCGATGAGGCAAATGATAGTCAATACATTGAAGAGTTTCATCTAAAAAAAACAACAACAAAAAAAACAGTATTTTATTGGAAATACAGATAATGTGCAGACAATCTCTTTGGGTGCAATCATGATCTTCTCAGAGAGTTATTTTGCGAGACCTTCAGGTTGGATAGGAGACAATTTACTTGTCCTCCAGAGACTGAGAGACAAGGCTATTACAGCTCTGTCAGAGGAGGAGTGGCCTTGAGGAATCTACAACTACAGGATTTCAATTGGCTCCAAAATTACCTTTCAACAACCCAAAAGTAAAGTAGTTGTGGAAGGATCTGAACAAAAATTTGCAGGCGGTTCCTACTTACTGATCTTACCTTTTCAGGCTCATGACTATCATTCTATTGTTATTCAAGCTTACAGGATATACTGATATTATTCTGGGTTAAATAACTATTTACTTTTTTGGGGGCAAAATGAATGTACATAGCTGAAAATAGACCAACAGCGGTAGCCTACAAGGTACTTGTTAAGCTTAAGGTTCTGTATTGATATTAGCTAGTCATCTTTTAGCTAACATTACCTGCATCCAGCAGCTTTACTCAACTCAGTCGGTTAGTTTGGAGGGAAAAACTGTGAAAAGTTCTTTGCGTTTTGCTGGTTGGCTGCCTTGATTCTAACACAAACCTACGTAGCTCCGCACAAGCAGCAGGTCTCCTTCACAGGTGTAAACCCAGCGCAAGCGTCATAGCGCTCATGTTGCGTTTAAAGGCGGCTCGGAAAAACAGGTTACAACATGTCAACAACAGATTAAACAGTTTTAACTGCTGATAAAAGTGACAGAGGATACAAATATGGGAAGTGTGGAAGCCTCTACTGTATCAAATTGACATAGGAATAACAGAGAGTTGGCCATTCTAAGGTAAAAACCCAGCGCATACAGTGTTCATGTTTTGTTTTTTTTTTTTCATCCAGACGGCTTCCTGCGCCCCCCCTGCAATGACACGGCAGCCCCCCTAGGGGGCGCGCCCCACAGTTTTGGAACCTCTGGGTTAGAGTAAGCTGGCCATTGTTGCCAGCCTATACCTTTCCACTAGATTCTTATCTCTCTTCAGTGCTTTGTATGGGATTTCTCCCTTTGAACTGGATTTCACCGCTTCCAAATATTCAATTAACTTTAGTAGCCATCTTGTTTGGTTCAGCACTTCACTCTTCACAGTGGAGGATGATTGTTCAAGCACAAACTGGCTAAACATTAGCAATTGTGTAAATTTTAAAACTTCCATGCCTCCAAAAAGAAGTCGTTTCTCAATAGCTGAGGGTCCAGACCCTCTCTACGAAGCAAAGCGTGGGACAAGAAACGATATTATGAAAACTTCAGTCTCAAACACACAATGTGACGATGCCCCAGTTGTTAATATAATATAATAATTTACCATTTACAACATAATGAATGTTTGCAATTTTTTTGTGTAGTGACAAAAAAAAGACAAAACTAAGCAGTGTAATAAAATACATAAAATTATTTTTTGCTCTTTTTACTTAAAACTCTCTGTGAGAAAAATATTTTATTTCGCAACAAAAAAAAATGGTCAAAGCAGTAAAATTTTTTATGCAGAGCTGTTCAGAGGTTTACAATAGAATCACAGTTTGGAAATCCGACGAGAAACTGCATCTGATTAGCACATCTAATAAGAGTAAAGAAAAAAGTTTCAGTTTCGGAATCTTTGCAATGATGCCTCATTGCAAACACATTGTTTGCACCTCATATTCAGGGACTTACTCTTTTACTGTTATTACACTTTATGGTGATGTTCACTCTTGCATTGTCTGTCTCAGTCAATCTGAGCATTAATGCATCTGTTTAGCTTTGTTTTCTGCATTCTTTTCCTCAGTAGTATGTCAGCTTTGACCCTGAGCTGTGGTAATCTGTAAGCCCAGAAAGCCTCAGGCAAATCTCCCGAGTTTCCCCCCCTCTAAATTCAACCAGTTAGACCTGATCCTATTCCTCTCCCCAAATACACAAAGCTTTCTTCATCAAGTTGACAGTACTCCCTCCCATTCCTGATGTAAATGTTGGTTTTCACTTTTTTGGCTTCAACACAGCAATAAATCCCTTAAAGTCATTTCAATAATGGACAGAAGGCCTCCATCCAGGAATGTGGAACATAGGCAGATATCCGGTCATGAAGGATTGGTGGGGGTGTGACGTGGGGGTGAGGGGCAATTAAGTATGTGGTGCAGGCATGAGTGCAGGTGTGTGGACTGGTGATAAGGACAGTGGTACCGTCATTACTCATCCCCCCAACCAACAACAGCAAATAGACTGCCAGCAGATGACTGGTTTGCTCTGGCAGCCTTCGAAAGCTTTTCCTCAACCGTAGAGAAGAGTGTGTGGCGGAACAGAGTGGATAAGGAATAGATAGCGAGGAAAAGTGCATTTCATCATTCCAGGGAAGATGGGGAAAAATGGGCTGTACGCAATATTGTTAAGGCAAGAATGGTTTAGAAAAAAAAAAAACGAGATGATCATGCCGGCTGGCTTCTTCTTTTCGTTTTTATCCTTTCTTTCTTCAGCGCAATTAAGATTAATTAAGTGCTGCTGATGCACTTCATATTTTCAATGCAGGCTCTTTCATTATCGCCAACGTACAGTGTTAAAGAACCGTACAAAAACATCACTTGAAAGGAATTTGCTGAGAATAGCGTGACAAAAGGACACGGTTACATCATTGGCCAATAAATCAACTGTTCAAGATAATAGCTTAGAGGGAGATATCCTTTTTCCCTTAATGATCAATGGACACCAATCCAAGGTATGACAGTTGATTTTGGTTGTGATTAAGGAGGTTTAAGAGCTTTCTACAAGCTAAGAGCAAAGCACATCAGTAGAATAAACACATCCTTAATGTTTTGGGAAAGAAAATGTATTTCTTTGAAATGTTTCTCTGAATTAACTTTACACACTTCACCACACAAGTACAATATGCTTTGGGTTTTTCTCTTCTTTATTTTTACCCCGGTAAAGAAGCTTAGAAATTGTTTACTTACTACAAAATTTTCTAAATCTAAAATATTTTGAAAATTAGAATTTTGTCTTACATTTAGAGAATGGAATTAAATAACACATTGGTTAACTACTTATGCATATCTACAAATGCCCAACATTCCTACAAAAATGTAACTAAAATGCTTTGTGACATACCTTTTTCAAAAATATATATATATATATATTTTTTTTTCATTTATGAATTCTAAATTAGGAAAGTGCCAAACTAGAGCTTTTTCAGTGCAATTCTGCTGATGGAAGTCTATTTTATAAACTCTGTACACCCAGTGGTTGACCCAAAACCCCAGCAGTTCACCAGTCTACCCAACCACTGTGTCCCTGTTCTGCCTTGGTGGCCTCTGGGGCAAGAACAAAGTTCTGTCTGACAATGTACTATGTAGCAGCACGCTACAAGTAACAAATTATGTAGCAACATGCATAAGGATGTCCAGGTTCAACCACATAACCGGTGATTGAGACCTTTGAAGAGAGCTAAGGGACTGCGTAAAAGGGCAAATCTTGGTTGTCATCTGTGACATTTATCATCGTCTTTTCTCAGAAATCTGTTTTTTTTTTTGTTTTTTTTAATCCAGATTTAAAATAGGATTCTTTAGGACAACACTTACTTAAACTCTGTACACAGTAATTGCAAATGAAAATATTGTCAAAATGTTACAAATAAAAGTTCTGATAATAATAGCTGCTATTTTTTTTTACATCATTTGAATTTTATTGAGACAAAAATGAAACAATGAAGTTTTTCACAATAAATGATAATTAATATGATAAATGTCTACGTTTACTTATATCACCTTAATCTATAGCTCTTAAAGAGAAAGTAGGATTTTATAAAATCTCTATTGGCAGGTAAAAGCTGTACACACACACACACACATATATACACTGCTCAAAAAAATAAAGGGAACACTCAAATAACACATC
>NW_006800256.1:336033-366622 GCF_000485575.1 Poecilia formosa
TATATATATATATATATATATATACACACAAAATTCTAATTGGTACATCTCTACTAAGAATTCTGCAAGATGCAAATTAAACTCAGCTGAAGAGACTTTTCATCTCAAAACTCCAAAATAATATGCAAAATATTAATATGCAAGTTGAACAAAGGACAGGAGAGAAGACCAGACTTCTAGTGGTGCCACACATCTCCATCTCTCTCTGTCACTTGCTTGGCATCGCCTCCTTTTAATTAGCTGGTAGTAATCAAACAGAGGGAGATTAAGACCCTAAAAATACTGTAGGCAGAAAATAAATCCTCGGGGGACACAAAGGCTTTGCAGAGGAAAACAAAACATTGCCACTGTTTATTATGTTGAATTGGGGGAAAGACTGTTAGGGATGGAGGGCACAATAAAGAGAGAGGAGGTGGAAATTATCTCAAATTTACAAAATAATGTTGAGGGGCAAAAAATGGTGGCAGTAATTAAACAGAACAAAAAGAGTCCAAACACACAAAACAAAAGCACATACAATAAACACAGCATTTTAACTCTCATTCTTATCAGTTTCATAAGGAGAAAATATTTAAAGGTTATGTGCTTTTGGCAACACACACTAAAGTATGATGGTTGATGTATTTCACACTCGGCTCCTGTCACACAACATGATACAATATAATGATAAAACAAGTGATGGTTATTTTCTCCAGTTTGTACAACAGCTCAACATCTTTTTGTTGAACTTCACTGGGAAGCAGCAGTAGTTGTACACTAGCAACATATGTTCAGGTTGAACTAATTGAGTTGATTTGCAGAAAGCCTGTTATTTGTTATCATGCTAAGTGGCTAATGCGTAAATCAACACTGCTAAACACATAGAGGCCAACAATTCAAGAGCGTGCTTGTGTGTTTAATGGGAACACTGCAATTCGCAAAATAACACAAAGTGAAATCTTAGGAAAGGCGGTAAAGATGTGTAAATACCCTGCAAGTAATTCTATTTTTTTAATTTAAATTGCATGTTTAAAAAAAAAATCTACATTTTTAAATTTAGAAAATTCTTACCTTTTATACAAGTACTTTATTTCTATTCAGTAGTGAAAATAACCCATGTTAAGAAATATCTATTAAAATCATCAATGACATCATTAATTGCGCCTTTAATTTACACCATTTAATTTAAGGATGTTTTGAATTGGAGACCAAAGTTGCAACATTTGTTACATTTTCAGCTGTTGTGGCTCACTTTCACACTGCACTGTGTCAAACGCACCTTGTTGACCTCCTCGCCTTTGGTGGTGCTACACCAAGAAACGCTGAAGGAAACAACACTGAAACCTCCTGGATTCTGAATGGTCATGTTGCATCTTATCCAACTTCTATTTCACTGACGTGAGACATGAGTCAGATTTCTGTCCTAAAAGAAGCCAGATGCTGCAAATCCGGACATACAAACGGGTAAAAATTAAAACATGAAATTATGAAAGAGGTCTGGGCCAGTGGAGCTCACCATATTACAATCCTATCACTCCTGCTTCAGACTACACACCCAAACAGACTTCTCCACAGAAGTTGCAGTCAACGCGGCACAAAAGGCTGTTGCTATTAGTTGTGTTCTTTTTATTATCTTCCTTCATGTCCTAATTTTGTGACATCATTTGAAAATTTAAAAACTTAAAATAGATACATAAATGGCAGTTCCCATAAACAGTGCGCTACTGTGTGATGTCTACATTCTTCTTCTTTGCATGCGAGGCATACATTGATTGCCGTCGCCTATAGTTAGTAATATGAACAACAATGCATAAACCATCATTTTTCAGTGAAAAAAATAATAATCAGAATTGTACAGTGGGACACTGAACCAAAAATATAAATAAATAAAGTTTATTTTTTATTTCAATGTCCTTTTCGGGGCTCTGTAGAAATTGAGCATCAAGACTTGCTGCGTGAACGGAGCCTGAGCCTCTTCATCTCCATCTCATTTGGCCACCTGGAACACGTAAGATGTAGCTTCCACCTTTAGTCCTCCTCTGTATTCCAGCCACACACATCCTAGTATGCCTGGACATAAAACCTAATGCTCACACACAACCTTGACCTTTTCCCATGGAAATAGCAGGTGACGGTGGAAGATCAAAGAGAGGGAATGGGGAGCAGATAGTAACAAGGAACGTGGGGCTGAATTTGAGATGAGCCAAACAGGGAGAAAAAAAAAACCTAAATGTGTGTCAGATTCACGGTTAAGATGAAACCTTTGATCTAAGGATCTATTTATTTACTTTGATCTAAGAATACATTTCTACTTACATTTATGACCTTGTATCAAATTTGTTTAAAGACGCATACCTTCCGGCTGACTATGACGGTCAATTCCTTAACTGAAAAGTCGTACTCTTTGCTCTAATGACAGCAGAGGGCATACAACTAATACTGTGGTTTGTTGTTCCGACTGTGGTGTGTTAATGTATGTGGAGGATTGAGCTGTGGTGTATTTTTTATTTTTTTTTGTTTGTTTTTTGTTTTGCTCTCCCTTTGTTTTAGCTAAGATTCAGTGGGCGAAAAAAAGCCTTCGTAGCTTTGATGAGTGTAATTATGCTTTAAAGAGTGCCGCAGGAGCAAATTCATTACCCAACATGCTAACTCTGATTTGCACACACTCTCTTCGCCTCTATCTCGTAGCTGTACACACACATGGACGGGGCCCGCAGATACACAAGCAGCGTAAGCTCCCCACAGACCTGCAACTCTGCAGCCATGGCTGGCCTTTCTTTAAGGAGCTCTGCAACTCCCCATGCAACTCCCTCAGAAATGTGGAGTAAATATTGGGAAATAAAAAAAACAAAAACAAAACAAACAAAAAAAAAACAGCACACACCAATACAAATGCTAATAGAACAAAATTTGTTCCCTTCTTACTAGCCACCCACGTTGCTTTGGACCGTAATCGTTGCATCTACCTGGAGGTTCTTTTTTTTATTTTTGAAAATAGCAGAATAACGATACAAATCTAAATTTCCTCCCAGGCACATCGGCACATATGAGGCATCCAGTGGTGATCCTCATGACTGCAGCAAAGAAAAAGTTCCATGATATACATAAACTTTTGGCCAGTGAATTTGCCCTTTGTGCCCTGACTGTGTTGTTTTTTTTTTTAAATCTTTTACAGACTGTGATAGGGGGGATAATCATATTCATGGAAATCACTCTCCCAGGAAACTACAACACATAATGAATGAATGAAAGGAGGAGGTTATATGGGTTTTGAGTTGGTTTAAAAAAAAAAAAAGAAAAATCTGATAAATGTGGCAAGCATTTGTAATCAATAACCATTAAGTGTTTTGGGGAAGGTTACCACCAGCTTGGCACAGCAAGGCAGAATTGCACAAATTAGATCAGATGGGAAGTACAGCATCTGGAAAAATATATTTTTAAGTTTTTCCACAGATTCTTGGTTTGATTTAGGTTTGGACTTTGACTGGGCCACTCTAACATGATCAAAAGGATTTTATTTTAGCTCTGGGTGTTTAGATTTGCTGTCTGACTGGGCAATGGAACTGGGTTTTTCTCTGATTGTCCTAGTTCTGGTGCCATGCATCACATTGATTCAGACCAAACTTCTTGCTGTTTTTAAATCTAAATGGATACTTTTGCAATCAACTGTAAAAATTGGAACAACAGATCTTAGAAAAAATCAAAGACCAGACCGAAATGTCAACTGTGTGCTTATCAAGATCCTATATCTTTCAACATTTGTAATCTCTAGAGGTGATTTTTTTTTTTCTTTGAAAAGGTGCCGCTTGTCGGCCCAAAGCCTTTCATCGTCACCCAGACTTGTGACTGAGTTGGCGTTGCCTCTCATTTGCCTGTTGTTTATTTCCAGTCAACCTTGACTTCCAATGCAAAACTTCACAGTAGGAACATGTTAGGCATCAACAGTCCATGTAGACAGTTGTCTGTGTGTGTACCGTATTTTCCGCACTATAGGGCACACCTAAAAACCTTCAATTTCCTCAAAAGCCGACAGTGCGCCTTATAATCTGGTGCGCCTTATATATGGACCAATATTGAGCCACAACAGGTCTAGCAACTACAGTAAGCTTCAGCTGACTTCATTTTCGCCTGTAGAAGAAGAAGCGCGCGGTGCATGCTGGGATAGTTGTCAGAACGCTGGTTTGTAATCTATTAATAAAGTTTGACTGACCTATCTACCTACCGACCATCTAGAATCAGGTTGTCTGCAGGTCATTTAGCACCACATCCTCCATGAACATGCTGTGCGCGAACGGAGAAGGGTGACTATCGTCCGGCCACGCCCCGGCCCAGTCGCGGAAGACTTTCCTCGCCGACCAGAGTCGGTCTGTTTTGTTGACATTCACTTTAGTGCAGCTCCATCTAGTGGATGCATAACATAACTCCAGCCTCTACTGTAGCGTCTATTCTATGCACCTTATAATGCGGTGCGCCTTATATATGAAAAAAGTTTTAAAATAGTCCATTCATTGAAGGTGCGCCTTATAATCCGGTGCACCTTATAGTGAGGAAAATACAGTACTTGTCTAGCTATCCTATTTAGAACAATTTTTGCATATTTACTAAGTCTCCGAAGACTGATGTGATTTATAGGGACCAAATACCGGTCGACCCCTTGATTAGTGTCAGGGTTTAGGACTACAGGTTTTGGTTAAGGTTAAGGTTAGGAACAGACAAGTATTGGTTAGGGTTAGGGAAACTGTCTGGGTTAGCCATGAATGCAGGTACAAAAATGAATGGAAGTCAACACAAAGTCTTAAGGTTGCAGTATGTAACTTTTACAAAAACTGATTTTTTTTTTTTTTTACATATTTGTTAAAACTGTCACTATGTCTTGACAGCTTCATATGAGACAGATAATCTGTGTAAAACTTGAGCTCTTCTGCCTTCTACCAGTGCTAACTAGAACCAATCGGAGCCAGGAGGAGGGCCTTAGTGCTGTCAATCACCCTTTGTGTGAACCTGCTCATCTGCCCTCTGTAATGATGAGTTGTTTCTCCACCTTTAGCACAAATGTGCTAAAGGTGGAGAAACAACATGTACTCACAGCTAAATAGCTGTGAGTACATGAGGATGATTGATAGCTGTAAGACCCTCCTACTGGCTCTGATTGGTTGATTTTTGGTTGGGAGCGATGCATTTCTGGAAATGGTAGTAGCTCAGGGAGGAGGTGGAGGAGATCAATCAGTTCACAGATTATCTGTCTGGTATCTCCTACCACAACATGGTGACAGTTTTAATAAATATATAAAACCTTTCTTTTTGTTTGTTTAAAAAAAAAGTTACATACTGCAGTTTTGATTTGGGTAGGAACACAAACCTGTGTGTGTGTCTTTAGGGCCTTATATTTTAATCATTGTAAGGCCAATTTTTAAAAACAATGACTATTAAGAGGTGTTTTGTTGTTTTGGGGTAAAGTTTACAATTAAGGAATGAATTGATTTTAGATTAGGTTTAGGGACAGACATGTACGGGTAACTCTTAGGGACTAGGGACAGTGGTTCTTAACCTGGGTTCGATCGAATCCCAGGGGTTCGATGACTCAGTCTCAGGGGTTCAGTGGAGCCTCTGCCGCGGAGGTAAAGACACACTTGTGCAAAGTCGTGATGACGCCCTGCTTTGCCATCACTTGCTGCAGAGGATCACGTTACATTGCTTAGCCAATCAGTGCTGCGGAGGAGCACTGATTGAAGGAGTTCCACTCTCAGCATGGATTTGAACTTGTGTCTTTAATTACTTCAGCAAAACTCACTGTTTTTACCAAATTCTGTAGCTTTCGGTGTACTTCTAAATCTGCTCCTTAGTCGCATCTTTTCGGGGTTGGTACTCTAGTGGCGTGGGGGTTGTAACACAACTAATATAATTACGTTCCTAAATCAGAATACTGCAAAGTCTTTATTATTTATTATAAATGTTTCATTCTCTTAAGAATGTAGAGCTAATTAAATGATCTAAACAAGACCTTAAAGTGGTTCCAGTTTCTCTCGATGGCCAACCTGTTGAAACTGTGGCAAATTTGGGTCGTTCCTGAACAGTCAGCTCAACTTTGCTGAAAACACTGACTATATTTTGAAGAACTGTTCTCAGAGACTCTACCTTTTAAGAAGACTTAGTGATCATGGGGTGACCCAACTAGACTCTAGTTGGGGCACCCCTATGTCTTGAATTTGGGGGGGAGGAATCATATTTTATTTATCACTACAGAAGGGTTCAGTGAGTGCGCATATGAAACTGGTGGGTTCGGTACCTCAAAAAAGGTTAAGAACCACTGGACTAGGGTAAAGGTAATGAATAAGAGAAATATGGAGGATGGAGAGCTGACCATTAGCTCTCCATCAGATTCAGTTACTCTGAATCTGTGATGCACTTTTAAGTATGTTAAACTGTGTCTTAGAGATGCTGCTGTCAATTTACACGGTCACAATTATTTCTCTCATACTTTATTCTTTCTTTGGAAAAAAAATAAATAAATAAAATATATATATATATATATGCCTGCGACAGACTGGCGACCTGTCCAAGGTGTACTCTGCCTCTTGCCCGGAACGTTAGCTGGAGATAGGCACCAGTACCCCTCCCGACCCCACTAAGGGACAAGGGTGTAAAGAAAATGGAAGGATGGATGGATGGATGGATATATATATGCAGCCTCTCATCTCCTCTCTTTTCTCAGCATGTCGCCCTGTGTGTCTGTGAGGATTCATCATGCATCCTTAGGAGTCGATCAAGGGGAAAACACCTCCCTCTTTCTTCCTCCTCCAGCTCCTCTTGCCCTCATCCAACATTAATGGCTGTTGGTTTTTTAATGAGAAAGCGGGTGTCCCTGTGCGCCATGTCCATCAAGGGCTCGCAAAAAGGGGGGATGCTGAGTTGGGGGGAGGGAAAAAAAGAAGGCACATAGTGGTGCAAAACACATCCCCTGGCTGTGAAGCTCAAACGGCAACTTTGCAGAGTGGAACCATGGGAGAATGTGTGTGCGTGTGTGTGTGTTTCAGGAGTGGGGGGCTAGATAGGCTCTCTCAGTAAATATTGCCATGCCCTCCTTCAGCCTTCAAAGAGAAAAACAAGCCAACCGCAGCATTCTGCCGCTCTGGCTCTGCTCTCTGCACTGTGAACTAGCAGAGTGTCTTATGGTAATAGACAAGCCTGTAAAAGCTGCTGTGTTTTGTGAATCTAAAAAGACCTTTGCAAGCAGCACACATAAATGCAGACTTTTTTGTTTCCCTTTTTGCAGTGAAGGGAGCTGACTTGCCTAATTAGTTGCAGCACCAAGGACTGTGTGCAGAAGTATACTTCTATACTAGTATAGGAGTAAACAGTATACTTTGTGTAAACAAAATGTAACCCTAAAACAACCTAATTCTATTGACTGATCACAGTTTGACACAGCTGACTCTTAAATGCTATAATAAATTATGAACCCTGACTAAATCAAAAGAACTCAACATGACAACCTGCTAAGATGTGATATATCTGATTCACAAAACTACAGTACATTGCCTTACAATAGACCAAATTTTAGATGCACTTTTCAACACACCTCAGTCCAATAAATGGCTTGGTAGCAGACCTCTGCAGAATTGAGTGACATACTGAAAAGAGAAAAAGGTGTATTTGAGCAGGGATGCAGCCAAACATGGCAGGATGGCAGCTCTGCCCAGCAGCAGACTATAACTAGGTCACATAAAATAAGGAACAACTATAATGCAGGTACAAATTAATTCATGCATATGGTGTGAAACTTCTCAATGAAAGGGGTTCACTTTCAAAACCAAGAAAAAAAACACTCAAAAAACTTATGTTAACCTAGTTTTAAAAAACTGTTGGCTAATTCTGTCAATACCACAAAGATTGCCCGTTTAGATGGTTGTCGGCACACAGCAAAAAGGATTGACAAAGCCTTCAGTAATTACGAACTGTTTTTCTGTCAGTTATGTGGTAGAAAAAAAAAAATTCTAGAGTTACAAACAAGACACAAGTGATTTGACAATGTGGCAACTGGCTAGTTTTTCTTTGCTAACAATTCTAATTCTAGAATTCTAATTCTAATTCTAGAACAACAATTCTAATGATAGCATCAAGTGTATTCAGTGTTTTATGTCCACCCAAAACGTAGATGTTATGCTGTCTTCTAGTTGTACTCAGAACTAGGAAATTCCAACTTCCAAACTGGAAATATTAACTGGAGTACCCTTCGAAGTTCCCACTCAATACCCTCCTGGTTACGACTTAGGCCAACTTTGCATGTCAATAGGGCCACTTCTTGCATCAACAGTAGAAAGATGTACAAACATTTTTATTTTATCAGACACACATGTAAGAGTGTCACTTTGACCGGCAGAGGCTCTGCGTTAAAGAAGGAAGTGAGGCAACAAATGTCTTTGAGGTGGATTTATTTGGGAGCTCCAAGTCTTCATTACACCAACACCCTTTTTTTAGTGAAACAAAGAAGCTGACATTTATACCTGAGGCAAGTTCCAACACTGACACCAGGTAAAGGGGTGATCAAAAAGAAAAGACAAACAAACACTACTTACACAAACCTAACAAACAATAAATGATCCAACAAATATTTACATGCATGCAAATTATTACAACTAAACTAATCTAAGGTCAATCAAAAGTAAATATAACTAAATATAAATCCTCAGAGTATTACCCCTCTTAATGGAAGCTGGTATGCTCCAGGAGCATTTGTCTCCTTTTCTGCTCCACCTTGCTGAGACACACCCAGAAAGGCAAGTACTCAATTAACTCAAATTGAACCAATCTAAATCAGAAACAAACTGACATTTTTCCCCCACATTCTCTGAACAGGAAAGATGGCCAGTTTCCCTACCCAAAAAGAATGTTCACCAAATGTCAAAGTAACTGAAATAAAGAACTGATACAAAACACGTTTGAACTGAAAATAAATAACATAATATCAATAATCAATATGGGATGGAACCCCTGGTCTCCATCACAAAGAGTTAATCTAAAACCAGTGTTGCATGTAGGACCTCCAGGTTTAAATTGAAAAAGTAAAAAGTGGCGTTTGCTTATGAAAAATCTAGCTTAGTGTGATGTCTGTAAAAAGGACTGCAAACAATGTCTATGGGCGTTGCCATATTGAAAATCTGACTTCTTAACTTAATCGCTGTTATCTCGGGTCTGACATCAAACCCAGCTCAGGATCACGTCATGATTATGAAAAAGGAAGTAGTGGGAAAACTGTGGATTAATCTTTATCAAGCAAGTCTCAAAAACATTTTGAAGGTTTGTTGAACCTTAGAATCCACAAAATATGATCCACTTAAGTCTGAACTCTAGTATTACATTGATCACACATTCTTTAAACACACAGGTTGTGATCTCTGAAGTCTTTACTCTATGCAAAAAATAAATCACAAAATATTACTAAACTCTAATCTTATTCTAGTGTACATAACATTGTGTACCATCTCATTTTGTCAGCTGGATGTATAGCCTGAGCATAAACATAACATCAAAATTGGAGGGCAGATCTCAAAGAAACCAAACTGCTACAGTAAAAGCAGCATTTGCTTTGCCTTGAGCCTGCCATGAGTCAAATTTTTCTGTGCCAGTTAAAAAGCACTCTTGTCATAAAGACTTTAATTTGCTTCTGCTTCTTTTTGTAACCATAGACCAACAAGGTGATGTTGTTCTTCAAGTGCCAAACCAAACAGTCATTGCAGGACTCTTAAAATAGCTCTTCATGACTCTAGATTAATCTTTTGAATTTGCTTTGGACTGATCAGAGGCTCTTCTAATGATCATATAGGACTGATATATAAAATATATTGTATTTTAAACTATTTAATTTTACTTCTTTTTTTTTTTTTTTTACAAAGTGTCACAACGCGAGGACTAAAACATGTTGCTGAAATGTTGTGTGGCATAAAGAGATTGGTTTCACTAGCGGACGAACAGACACAAAAGCTATTTATTTGTTGTGCCTCTGTAGAGCTCTCAGCCATGCCCTGATACTGCACTCTGCTAGCTTCAAGAGTGGAGCGCATACAACCATATTGGCACTGAGAGTCTGAAATGGCATGCAACAAAGACTCAGAGATACTGGCAGCCAATTAAATAAAGGAAATGGCCTTCATCATTGTATGATTAATGGACCACCCCATTAGTGCATAATGTTAGGCCCCCTTTCTATCACTACCTGTGTGAGTGTGCATCAGATTGGTGTGTGTGTAGACTACAAAGTGAAAGGGACGGGTGGGAGGGTGGTGTTGTGGGGGTGCCAGAGTCCCCAGGGTGTAGTAGCCAGCCACTCTCCTCCTTCCGAGTGATAATTCTGGTGTTATTCAGGCAGGAGTGGGATAGGCAGTGCTAGGCCGGTGATGAAGCACCATGGCCTTTAGAAATTCATTTTCGCCCAGGATTCGTCTCATTCCCATTCAGTGCTGGTCTAGACCCAGTCACACCCATGCAGAGAGAACGCGGGTCATTACAAAGCCTTGATTCATAGTCAATTCTATCAACAATTTAAAAGAAGAAAAAAGCTGTCAGAATATAACAAAATAAGCTTCAAGCAAGAACTGTTCTTGAAGAAACCTAGACAAAAAGCAAAGAAATGATGGAGAAAGATTGATGGAGATGAGAGGGATTTTCTAGTCTGGCGCTGGTGTTCTCTTTCACTGTAACAGCACATATGTCCAGAAGCTGTCAAGAATTTGACAGGTTTTCTGCCTTAATGAAAACTCCAATCTGTTCTTTGCTGCCTTGCAACAAAGAAAAGTACACCTAAGAGACAGCTAGACAGGGCGGGTTGATGCCTCTCTCTGCCAAACCGCAGAAAAATTACAAGTTGCCTTATTAAGTCAGTGGCCTTGTTAGTATATTCATGACACTACATCAACCACAAACATCTCAGTACAACTACAGCATGGACATCAGGGCATATAAGATTCTAATGGAATCGCCACAGAGTAAACCTGGCTTCACAGGGCTAAGATCAAGATAAGAACAAAAAACAAAAATGTAGGACATGACCTATTTGCTTTTATATGAAATAATTTATAAACCAAATCGTGGCTTGTCAGCGTACATTCAAAATGGAATCATCTTGAAAACAGTGATGCTTGAGAATAGAGAATTAGTCTTTTCAGTGACTTCTAGCCTTCTTTCAGTCTGTTGACTGTTAGTGCGCAGCAACAGGTGCAAAGTGGAGGTCTCAGATACAATATTCTCTACACAGCAAGAGAAAACTTTGCTAAGTCCAGCACCAGTTGAAAGTAATCCATCCATCCATTTTCTGTACACCCTTGTCCCTTAGTGGGGTCGGGAGGGTTGCCGGTGCCTATCTTCAGCTAACGTTCCGGGCGAGAGGCGGGGTACACCCTGGACAGGTTGCCAGTCTGTCGCAGGGCAACACAGACACAGACAGGACACAGACAGGACACACACCTAGGGAGAATTTTGGAGAGGCCAATTAACCTAACAGTCATGTTTTTGGACTGTGGGAGGAAGCCAAAGTACCCGGAGAGAGCCCACGCATGCACAGTGAGAACATGCAAACTCCGTGCAGAAAGACCGGGGCCGGGAATCGAACCCAGAACCTTCTTGCTGCAAGGCAACAGCTCTACCAACTGCTGCCCTCTGAAAGTAATAATATATTGAAATTTTTAACGGTTTCAAAACTTTTGACAACCTTACTGAAAATACGCTCATGTCTAAACAAGTACAACAAACTTACATTAGCTAGCAAATAAGTCTGGCTAGCTCCAGCTGCTTTAGAGTAATGCCACAAATAGAAATGGAGTGGTGTCAGTTTTTAGAGATTGTCGGATTTTTCTTCTGTGTTTGGCAAATATACCAAACATCCTTCGACAATAGGCTAAGTTGGAGCCATTTCTCCCGCTAGGGCTAGACATTGGCATTTGTTTTATTTGCCCTGCACTGTAGTTCTCTTCCTGGTTTTGGAGTTGTCTCTAGTCTGCTCAGTATTCACACATGTTTTCACCTTAACATGTGAAACCACAACCTAGGTTTCTAGGCGGACCAGAGTTTTCTTCTTTGGTCTGCCATAGACACCGATAGCAAATTCACACATCCACTAAATGAACCGGACTTTGTAGGCAAACAAATTACAGTTTGACTAAAGCAGGCTAAACAGGGCTGGTGTGAATGCACCTTTAGCTACTCAACCTTACTTTTGAAAACATCGTTAAAGTGTTGCTTGTTCACTGTTTTCCACAGCATAAAATATTCCCACTGATGAATTGGTCTGAATGTTTGGTGAAATAAAAACATAGTTAACAAATAAATGTGTTTTGCTAGTTTTAGATGATGGGATCTTGGGGCTGACGATGTAAAGACTGATATAATGGTGAACTTTGAAGCAATGGAACTGTAGATTATCACTGCAGCCAGACTTCACTAAAGTGTATAAACTCAAATAAGAAGACCAAACTTTCAGAGCAAATAGGACACTTCACTAATATTCCGGACAATTCCCTTATTTGTTCATCTTATAAAATTTTTTAATGTATTTTTTCTTATTACTGTTGGAGCTTCTAAATTGCATGTTTGCTTGAGAGAGCAGGAAGTGAGCCTACTGCAGTAAAAGTAGTTCAGTACTCTCTCTTCCACCTCAGTAAAGAACTCCAAACACAGATATGGTATGATGGGAAATTTAAAGGGTTTTAAACTTAGAATTTTAAAACCCCTGTGCAGTAAAAAACCCAAGGCAACGACAACTGTGAATGACTCTGAGCTGCTGATGTTACCCTGATATCACACGGAGGGCAGAGCTTATTTCCAGGGACAAAGTCTCCCGTCTCCCATTAAAAATTCTTGGATGAACAGCAGGCGTGACAACAAATGTCCTCTCTGTGGTCCCTCTACTGCTCTTCACTGACCATGTCACACCCCCAAGACAAACATGCACCCGTAAAACATCTGTTCAGCAGGAAAACCTTACATCCTCCATCTGCACAATGTGCATCTTTAACCACACCCTGCACCCTCTGCCACAACATTCACTCCACTTAGAAGTCCATCCACTTCCAAAACCCCCCTCCCCCAAGTGGACATTTGCAGATACAGAGCCCGTATGGATGGCACAGGGCTAGGCCCTTGCTTGGCAGCGGTCTCAGCCTGACCGTCTGTGCGTTTGCTCCCTGAGCCAGCACATCAGGATTGCCTTCACCAGGGAAAGGGGGAGCTGGAGTTGGCTCGGCATCAGGACCGCAGAAGTTCCATAATGCCTCCTCTGGCTGCCACAGGGATGGTTAGCTGCTGGCGATCGCCTGCTCTCACAATGACAAGGCTCGCAACCATCAATCAACGGATCCTGGGAGACATTATTAATATGTAAGTGTTAATAGGTGAAGCTACAAACTAATTGCACACTGGAACGGGATCATGTTAAATACTAGAGTCCATTACGCTCTGGCTGTTCCAAGCGCGGGTAAATGAATAAAGACAACATGTTATTTACCCATGCATGGGGCAAATAGAGACTGACAGCATCAAAAAGGTTGCCACTCTGCATGGCAGCTGTTACTCACATCTGCTGGCCCTTCGTATCTGCACTCCTTAATACGAGCCGCTCGGGTAATTACACTGTTTTCCGTCTTCTTACTCATCCAAATCTCTGTGCAGGAGGCGACACAAAGAGTCAGCTGCACTGTGGAGACCAAGAACGAGACAAGATTCCCTACTTAACCATGTGGGTTCAGGTCCTCCAAAGTCTTTTGTTTTTTCCTTACACTTTTTGACCCAGTGTCACAACATAATGCTTGCTTTAAATTCAGATTAAGTTCAGATAGGAGATTATTAAAATAAGTGATGATGCATCTCTTTACCCCCCTGCTTCACTTCCACCAGGTCTCTAATGAGCATGTCACAGGGAGAATTAATTTCTTATTGTTTCATTGATTTCCAAACAGCTCTCATCCATCATACTGCTATTCAATATCTTACTCTTTTAATCTTTGTCTGGTCCTTCATCATATTTCTGTAACACAGGACATTAGACATGGGGGAGCGGGCTCCAACTGTGCTACAAGCATCTATGACCCACAGTCACTCACACTCATACCGTGATTCCTAAAAGTCTTCACACCCCTTCACTTTGGTCACATTTTGTCTCATTTGAAATGCAAATGCAGTTTAGCGGTATTTTAAAATCTGAAAATCTGATATGTGGCATCCCTATTCAGCCTATCTTTTGCAATAACTAGAGCTGCAAGTCTTTGGGGTTCAATAAAGGTCTGTCAATTATAGTTAACAAAGGTGATCCACCTTTGGATCACCTTTGTGATCCAAAGGTGATCCAAATCCTCAACGTGATTTTTATCCCATTACATCAGAAGTATGTTGGTTTATGTTATGTTATGATCCCGTATGTAAAGAGCAACATAAACAGCTTGCTCTTTATGTTTTCCAACGATGAACTGAACCCTGCTCTTTGTAGTAACAATTGTTGGAACAAATTACTTTGCACATCGTTGTAAAGAGTCCAAACTAGCAGAAAATTGTGACGCTTTAAACATTCTGCATAAAAGAGCAAGGATGAACAGAGATCTAGAATGCGACCTTTTTACCAGAGAACACAACTAACATCTGTTCTCTATTAATGATTCCTCGCAGTAGCTTACATGCTACTGTAATATTCACAAGAGCTGTGAGAAACAAAGTAATGGGGATGTGTTCCGGACATGAAGCTGTGTGTTACCGAGCTTAAAGCCCACACAAAAACAGCTTGCGCTTCGCAAGTCTTAACAATGCCCAAATATATACTGTAGGCATAATAAACAGCCGAGCTGGAAAGTAGCAGCGTCTTTTGTTGAAAAATAAATGAGCACAAATGGCTCAACAATATGGCGTAATGAATATTTAGCTGTGTAAGATTGCTAAATTGCTTGCAACTGGAATGAATAATGTTAACTTGGCTGGTTGTTATGGAGGACCAAAACTAAAATAAATATAACTAAAATATAACTAAAATAAAAGAATAAATACATAAATAAAATAATAAATATATATATATATCCGACATAATAAGAAATAAAAGAAGAAATATATAAACAAAAGCATAAATATATATTTTGATAAGAATTAAAAGCATAAATATATATTTGGTAAGAAATAAAAGCATAAATATATATTTAGTTTTTCCTTTTCCTTACACATGAGTTTCCGTCAAGAAAAATAGATATTTTGCTTTGCCTTTTTTGCTTCTCCCTTTTCTGCTCGCTGTATTTCTGCTCGCTGTTTTTCCGTTTGCTGTATTTCTGCTGCATCGTTATGTTAATGAGGAGAGCTGCCTTCTATGTCTACTATTGGCCAATAGAGCTTTAGAACCAACGTCCCTGCGTCAGACTTGGTGGGGCGTTTAGGTGCATTCGCTCGGTGCCATCTTTGCAGGCCACAGACCAAAACAAACTTTATCCCGGTATTGTGTTACTGACTGCAGTGAAGTGAACCTCCGAGCGCTTGAGGAGGGAGCTAGAGAGTGGGTGGCCGAAATTAGCGTTCATAAATTGGATCAACCTTGAGTTAAACGCCGCTTGCTCAGCTGATATTGGAAAATCCAATATCCAATTCGAAACTAACTTCACTGTAGTTGGTAACACAACAAAACCACCGGGATATAGTTTGTTTTGGTCTGTGGCCTGTAAAGATGGCACCATGCAACTGCACCTAAACGCCCCACAACGTCTGACGCAGTGACGTTGGTTCCAAAGCTCTATAGTAGACATATAATAGTAGACATAGAAGGCAGCTCTCCTCATTAACATAACGATGCAACAGAAATACAGCGAGCAGAAATACAGCAAGCAGAAAAGGGAGAAGCAAAAAAAGACAAAGCAAAATATCTATTTTTCTTGACGGAAACTCATGTGTAAGGAAAAGAAAAAACTAAATATATATTTATGCTTTTATTTCTTATCAAAATATATATTGTTTCTTTTATTTATATATTTCTTCTTTTATTTCTTATTATGTCAGATATATATTTCTTCTTTTATTTATATATTTCTTCTTTTACTTCTTATTTTGTCAGATATATATTTATTCTTTCATTATATATTTATTCTTTTATTTATATATTTATTCTTTTATTTCTTATTATGTTGGTTTTGATCCTCCATAGGCTGTGTGTGGGAACAATACAGCCATGCCTCTTTGAGCTTACAGCCGTGTCCTTTTAAAATGCAAGAGGAACTGCAACAGTCCCTGTCATGTATCAGCGCCCACAGACGCGCCCATCCTGGGGGCGACCACTGCACAGTGTCCCGTCCCGTGACACACTGGCATAATGAATGGCCTAGCTAATGAAGGCTTACTAATTGATTATGGTGAAAACAGAGTATTACTCACAATGTGAGTGCGGCTCCAAAGGGTGCCGAGACACTTTGTCAATGCTCTGTTTTCCCCATCTGCCCAGCCCACAGGGTCTTTACATCGACCTACTGACCAGCACTGACACCACACATGGGATGAAGTGTATTACTTGTGTAATATTACATTATCCCCTTGCGTTCTTTTTTTTTTAAATTAACTTATGCGCTTCCCTCTCTGTGCGTGCATCCATTTGCATTAATTTTGAAAATGAGCATGTTGTACATCTTGCTGCGAGGTGTACACCAAGCCAAACCAGGTGTGTCCCTCGGTTATGGAGGGTGAATGGGGATTTTTATGGCCTCGCTCTCCGAGTTGTTGCTCATTGAAGCGCACAAAAGCTGCTAAGGTGGGAGGGTGTGCAGAGGACCACTGCCTTTGATTAACTAATTAGCAGACATTATCAAGACTCAACAGAAGTCATTACGAGTGGGCTTTGGCGATATGGTCGTCATTTCCCTACGGACCCTCAACCGCCGTCTCCGAGGCTCTGGCCGGTTTGCCGCTGCCTGGGTCACTTATTAAATCTATAACAACTAATTTTGCTTTTTAAATTAATCTCTAATTGACTTTCTTGTGATGAAAGCAACGCGACCAATCCAGTTTGTATAATCTGAAACACTGATTAACTGGATTTGCGATGCCGCATTGTGTTCGAAGGCCAGGAAAGCTGAGGGAAGGAGACCGCTGACCCGTCTGTTTATGTTTCTTTGTGTCACTCTTGGCCCAGACTCATTATCATATGTACATTAATTTGCACGCCCATTAATTCACACCGAGCCGCCTTCTTACCTTTTGTTTATCGCTTTCATCTCCCTCTGACGCTAGATGCAACTTATTAACGTCTTCACATGAACAGTTTCTGCAAACACTAAACTACATAATGCACTTCTGATATTACCTTTTAGTGCCAGCAGGGGAAATGAAAGACAAACACAGTGCTAACGGCAGGATCCATTAAGGGACTCTCTGAGGGAAGAGTTTAACTTTCCTGATCCAGTGGGTTGAACTTGCTTCCCATTGCCATCTTTGCCTGAGCTCAAACAAGTGATGTCCTAGCAGGCAGGGGCCAAACTATAATCAAGCAATGATCATAATTCACTCTAATCACAAGAGAAGGAGGGCAAAAAGACTGAAATTAAACTCTGGATTACTGCCTCTGAGTAGATGGACGTTTCGGTAACTGTTAGTTTCTTCCAGTGGATTTTAATATATGTTTACTGTGCTCGTGCTGGCAATTAAAACATCAAGGTAAAGGGAGTGCCACAGTCGTGCACACACACTTGCATGCACACATTCTGGTGTGGATTTATAATGCTGGGGTGTAATGAGAGGGGAATAGGTTTAGTGATGCGATTGCTCAGTGTGTGCCTCCAGTCTGGGGCATCAGAAAGCCCTTCAGAAGATGCAGCAACATGCTGTGAGCAGTAAGGAGGCAAAATAAAGGCCCGGTTTGGGAAGGGTCTGTTCTAGTTTAATTGAGTCCTTTGGGCTGAGCCTTCACTGATCAGAGACCAGTTACAGGAATCCAGTTTCATGGTTTCCAAACAATGAGATTTCAGAGAAGGGATTTGTATTCCGTCGGGATTCAACTCTAACCTTTCTGTGATTTTGTCCTTCTCTATTGGTTATCTGGCACTGTGTTCCTGTGTTGTAAAGCCGATTACTTCAACAATGTGGACATACTCGGTTGAACAGTGGAGCTCAGCAAGTGGCTTGTACATATAAAACATCAGAGCGACGACGTTCTGTTGCTCGCTGATGCAAAAAGGAGTGGATAGTTCATCAGAACCTGGGACCGCTTCAGCATATACAGAGCATCTCTCACTTCTGGGAGGGTTACCGAGCTGTTGGTAATCCTAACAAGAGCAAATACAAATAATGATGCACTGCAGCTGAAAGGAACATAGTCAGAATCTTTGCTCTGTGATACTAAAAAGCACTGAGAAATCAACTTCTGGCCGGAGCTGGACAGCATTCGGTTTGAGCAGGCCTGACCAGTGACTACTTAGTGGGAATCTCAACGCTTAAACATACAAGATTCCAGGTCAAACTCACAAAAACAATTTCTGTTGTGAATGTTATTTTTGAGTGGAGAAGACTCGACTGACAAAAAGCAACAGTGAGGTGTTTTATAATAAAGTCAGAGGAAGAGCTGAGATGGTAGAAGATTTTAAAAGACAAAACAAGAACAGTGAACCTGTTAGAGGAAGAGACCTGTGGGCTCACATGTATCAAAAAGTTTCGGGGTGTTTTCACACAGCTGTCTGATTTTTTTAGACAGACCTGAGAAGAAACTGTTACAATAATCAGTGCGACTAAAGATAAATGCATGGATGAGTTTCTCTAGATCTTGCTGAGATATTAGCTCTCTAATCCTGAAAATGTTCTTTAGGTTATCGAAGGCTGACTTTGTAACTGTCTTTATGTGGCTCTGAAGGTTCAGGTCAGAGTCCATCATTATACACCCAGATTTCAGGCCTGTTTGGTAACTGAAGCTGAGTGCTGACTCTACATTGTTCCTCTTTAGGTCCAAAGATAATAACTTCAGTTATCTTCTATTTTCTCACAATTTTTTCAATATAGTGCTACATTAGGTTGTTTATAATGTAAATAGAGGTGTATTGACAAAAGCTGGTTTAAAATTTCTAATGGAATTCTCATATTTGACTGCCAATTCCTTTGTGGCAACTTATAGCCAACTCTTCCCAATACACCGTCAGCAATTGTACAATTCAAATTGTTACTGTTAATACTTTTGCTTGCAAATTTAGAAAAAGTATAATAAAAATGAGTGGGCTTTGTATATTTTTTGGAGAACAAGAAGCTAATTTATTTGGGGGAACTGAAATATAAGTATACTTGTCTACTTTTGAAAATGAAGAACCAGTTGCCTTTGGGCTATTAAACTGTTTGATGTTGCCTCTACTATTGACCGCTCCTGGCAAGAAGGATGGGAAAAAAACTGCTTTCTTTTTTTTCTTATATTACAGTTCTTACTTGAAGAAATGTTCATCAAAAACTGCATCCAAAACTTTAAAAACTGTAAATCAAATACAAAAATTCTATCTTTAGTATAGACCCAGATCTATTCCCACACTCCGACATGGGGTATAATCCGACTTGCATCTGTAATTGTTAAAAGATAAGAAACGGCAATATTTACTTCCTTATTTGTTCTAAATGATAACTGTTAATCTTTTAGCTTTGCTTGTTTTGCTCCATTTATTTAAGTCTGCATTGTTTTCCACTTATCTTGACAAGGACTTCCTGAGAAGACAGATATTTTATCTCAATGGCTGATTCGTAGTTAAAGAAAAGAAGCAAATGCAGAATTGGATACAATTCTAAAATCTAATCTTTAAAATTAGGAGGATAAGACAGTTCTCTGGAAGAAAACCCTGAAAAAGATCCTTAAATATAGAAACAGGATAAGCTAAAATATGCCCACACAACATTTACATTATCTACTAAGCCAATCCTGTAACAACATGCTTTCATGGCTTCTATAAAACTCCCTTATTCTTTATATTTCTCGCTGTCTTCTTCTCTCTAACCAATCCCTGGGCGACAGAAAAAAACTACAAAGACAAATGGCTTTGGCCTTTTTAAAAGAAGCATCAAGCCTCTTCAGTGGGCAGAAGCTCCAAAGCTGTGTCCATGTTCCCTTCTCGTCTCCTGCAGCGGCATTAAGTACTGGAGGCTCTAGATGAGCTTCCTGTGGAGCAAGAAAGGCCAGGACAAACACAGACAGTGGGCCAGTTTTAATAGGCACTCGGCCCACTCAAGTGTGCAGTTCATAAATTAGAGACAAGAGCAAAGAGAGGAAGATGGGAGGCTGAGCAAATACAAGCAGCAAACAGAAGACAGAGACCTGGTTGCCCTCTGGATTATAGAATAACGTGGCAGGAAAAACAAAACAGCAAAAGGGAGACAATAAATCCAAACTATGAATGTAAATACATATATTTTCTAAAATTCTGCCAAAAAAACCGCCTCTAAATTCCATTCAGGCTAACCATCCAAAATTCATTTTGCTGTTTTTGAGAGGAGGAGAGCATTGGGGTGGAGGCAGACGCTGTGCCTCGACCCACCTGATGCCACGACGCTTTCCTCACATCACTTCCTTTTGTGGCCCAGAGTCATGGGCAGAGGAGAGGAGCAGACACAAAGAACAGACAGGACCCTCTCTGCAGGACCCTATTTGTGCCGTCGCCGCTCACGGGTGGTGGGACAAAGCCGTCAGCTGCCTGGACACCTCGTTAGCCTACTCCCTGCAGCTCTCGCACGGTACAGAGACGACTGCAGCCTTCCTGCTGAGACCAGCTCATCACAACAGTGGAGAACACACACACACACACACACACCCACACACACAATGTGGCACTGTAGAGCACTGAGGACCAGAGGGGAAACTGCTATAAAACACACCTGTTCTGCAGAGTCCTTTCGCTACATGGTTTCTGATGGATATTGACTCAGGTTGTTCAAGCTGATCTTTTCAAATGCAGACCACATCAAAAGGATTTCACACATGCAGGAGGGATTAAGGGAGGTAGATTGAATTCACTCTTCTTCTGCTCAGGCCATTATCATTTTAACCTTTTCCTGTCCATGCTGAATGAGAGATGAGATAAAGGGTTTAACTACATGTTCAATCAACCTTGATAATGAACAGCATCGCCAATCAACTTAAAGAGGCAGAGCTACCAAAACTATGCACACCGTTCAACTTTATCATGTTAAAACCACAAATTGAACTTTTATTTTCAAGTCATGATCAAAATTCTCAAATGGATGAAAGGCTGCTCCATACTTAGGCGCACTGTGCCTATTCTGTCAGCTGCGTGGAAAATACACACACCATCCATGGACGGTTAAGATTTCACAGTCAAGTGTATCAATTGCAAAACATTTCTTGTGACAAATTCTTTCCTTTCCCACAATCCAAATGGATAGTAACTAGTTTCATGAACTTGCAGGGTTTCTTTTCCACCTGGGTAGCCACTTCCCTGATCGTGTGGGACAGAACAGGTGTGCCACACAAACAGGTTGCGCCGACCCTCAACCTTAGCCGCTCAGTGTCACATCCACAAAAGTTTGATGTGAACACCATTCTTTCTGGTCCTTCTACTACTGAAGTGTATTTCTCAGATAGAATTTCAACCGGACCAATCAGCAAACAGAAGGAGAAGGTGTGAACGATGACGTTGAATTTCTGTGCTATTTCAGAATTGTACTCTTCCTGTTATTTGGGAGTCTGCAGCACACGCAATTTTTACTAAACTTGCTCAAACTGGCGCATTATATGTCACGAACAAATGTTAGCAATTGGGTGAAATTGCTAACATTTAGTCAAGAGGCAATGCCTCTAAGAACTGATCGTTTTTCAATAGCTAAGAGACCGAACTCTCTGGAAAAGTAAAGGGTAGAACAAGGAACTGGTTTTTAGCAGGATATCTTCTCATAAATCTGGACCAACTTCCTGGTTATTTAATGGCGCAATCACATTTTCTGAAAAAATAGTAAAAAAAAAAAAGACAATTTGGACACAAAAAAAGAGATTTGAAAAAAGAACAAAAAATACAACTTCTTTACTTTTGCAAAGCATTGTATGTGGGACCCATAAATGGCACCATCCATACTAAAATCAATGGTTAATTTCCCAAAAAATATTGTTTTTGTCCAGAACTCAACCTCCCGCAATCTACCAAAACTCTATGAAGCCGTTTCATATCACATGGCCTATTCCTGTTTATATCCCATCAAATTTTAAGTGGGTTTAGAGCTGTGCTTTCTTACGCCAAGCCCAATAAATATGCAGGAATTAGTTCCAGCTTTATATGCTCTTAGAATATGATCCACAAGTCAGTACACCAAAACAGCCCCATTCGCCACACTCCACTTAATTCTGGTAACACAAAGAGTGAAAGAAAATGTCACACAGTCAGAAACACATATTCTTATACATGCAGGCGTAAACACACAGCCATACCCATATGTATAGAAGAAAACAAGCAGCCATCTGCCAACACAGGCATAAACATTCTCTTAGCAAATATTTAAGCAGAGCGGTAATGAGATTTGTGGCCGATTTCTGTTTTTTAACTAATAATTACTGTGGGTGAAAGAAGTTGCTGTAAAATTAATTTCACTCATTTAAAAACAAGCAAACAAATGATTTTGAGTTGACATTATAAGGTGTCTTTAAACATAATCTGTTAGTAATTAGCATGTTTAGAAAAGAATTGCACTATAAAAAAACAACAACCACACCACTAACATTTTCTCTCTGCTTCAGTTAAACACCACAAATCCACAAACAACTATAAGATGGAAATAATTATTGGCACATTTTTACTTATCAGACCGATGTGTTAAAAATGGCTAACATCGGCCGATGTTGATTGCTGATACATTGTGTATTCCTAGATAAAAGCTCAAAAGATCAAATAGAACAACTTTGCTCTAATAAGCCGAACCTTTGCATTGTCTGCCGAGGTCCAATTTGCTCTACTGCCAAGTTCACAAACTTTTCCCAAAGTGTTTGAGGGTCAGATGTTTTGTAAGGATAGTGTCACTTCACCTTAGTAAGAAAAAGCCTCGAAACAAACAGAAAACACAGGAATGTCTACAGTAACAGGAACCAGAAAAGTAAGAAAAGTGATAAGGAATGACTTTGATAAGCATTTATCCAATTGTAAATTTCTGTTGGAGTGGACATAATTTTGCTGAATATACAGTTTCCACTTATACATCAACTGCTCTTCCACAGGACCGAATTTTCATTGAATTTGCAGCTATGGCTAGGTTAGATAGGACTACAATTATAAAGGTTCGCATGAGCTTACTTTTACATTTTTGGATGCTGCACAGCCATTATTTGGAGCATTTCAATAACCAATACATCAATACAATCCTTAAATCCAGGTCTTTCATAATTTATATGTTATTAATCCATAACAACAAAATAAAATGCTAAAAACTGCAAAGAAAAATCACAAAAACATCATTCGGTTCATAATTTTTTATGTATAGGGTTAGAAGGCAGCAGGATGGGTGCAGCCACCTACCATGTATCAATCTGTACAACCTCCACTAACAGCTGTGGAGTCATATGTATCTGTCTGCTTCTACCTACTGCTGTCCATCCACAGCCACAAATTAACCACTGCACACATCCATCAGCTCACCCCTGCTGGTTTTTTTAATCTGTTTCCACCCCCAAGGACACAGGACGCTTCAAAATTACAGTGAGGAAAGGTCACCCCATCCAATTAGAACATCATCAGAGACGTAGACGAAAGGGTCACTCCTTTAACCCCCAGTGACACATCGTAAATCCTGCTCTGTTCAAAAAAAGAACACCCACTTTGACTAGATTCTGAATGGCTTACTGATTACAGTTTTGGTAAGTAAAATACATATATGCATCTTGGCTTAGATTGCAGATGTAAATTGTGGTTGCAGCTGATGTGCAGAGTAATGGCATGTGAACGTGTTGGAAGGGGTTATTCCCCAAAGATGGACTATATTATCATGTTATCAGTCCATGAATTGACCCTGTGGTGACCTGAGGGCTGAGATCAATCAGGTCTATGATCAGGTTTAGATCAGGGTGCTCTTGGTGCCCTTCTCATCATTCTCACAGCCTGCTCTTAACAAGGTCCATGCTTCAACTTGAAACATATACATGGACAATTAAAGCTAGACTAATTTTGAAAATGAGTGGGTTAAGGATGAAAACGCTATCCATTGGATTAATCTACAGTGTAGGCACCAACGTCTTAGTTTAAAATAAGGGAGGAATATAAGAGAAGATGGTAGAGGGAGAGATGGAAATAGAAGAAGAGTGGGTGGGTCACTGAACTTCATGCTACTCTTGGACTGAGCTAAGCCAATTAGAGACAAGTGACAGCTGAGCTACACAGTCGTGACACAACTAGACCACGGAACTGCTCTGTGCCCCTGCACCCTGCAATACAAGCCTGACTTGGACCCCAACAAGCTCCTAACAATTGGCGCATGAAAGCGGAAACACCCCCTTAGTGCATCCCCCCATCAGCCCAGACACAGACCAAACCCAAAAGGGTGAGAGAGAATTTTTAACAAAGACCCCTCTACATACAAACACACACACACATACACACACACACATACACACACACACACACACCCTCGCTCTCCAGTGCCCTGCTTCCTGTGCTTCCCAGAAGGAAGTGGTTGGCTAAGCACAGCTCTTTGCCTGCTGCCGCAATGCTTGGCCAACTCCCTTGACAGCTGATGTTGAGAAGTCACTGCGACGACCTGGCAAATCCCTCTGACCTTTGCCCTGGTGCTTTAAAACCTGTGAACCTGAGACAAGCAAAAGCCAAAACCCTGAATATGAGAAGTGAGAACTTTCAACTGAAAGAGAGGGTAGGTTGGAATGACCAACAGCAGCTGTCATTGCTGCATTGCTTTCTTCCTGAGAGCTGATAACGGTGAAACCCTCCCATAGTTTAGTTGGGGGGAGGTAGTGGGCCACCAGGTTGTGGGTTGTTGAGGCTCCAGGCGGTGCAGAGATCTTGATTAATGAGAAAGGGCGTTGCGCTGGAAGGAGCACAGCAGCACGTGCCAGAGTGGCGATAACAACTAGAACTCTTGACAGGTTGTGGCGGTGGACGTTCAAAGAGGGCAAGTTACAACACCTTAACAGTCACGGCTACAATGTAGGCCTTTAACAGGCAAGTCCACAGTCACAATGAACTGAAATTAGGTAAACAAAAATAAATGATTCCATGGGAAACCCCACGATGATGAAACTGGATATGCAATCCCCCTTGAGGCATTCTCTTATTCATGCTTGCATGAGCATCAAGTGTATAGTCTGTGTTTGACTTTTTTGGGGGAGGAAAAGGAAGATGAGGGATGACAGTAAGGAGTGATGGGGGTTGAGAGACACCCAGCAGGGGGGTGGGACACAGCGGCGCTTAGCACATGCAACGTCTGCCACTCAAGAAAGTTAATGATGCCACGTTCTTGGGCCAACCCCCACCACCCCCAACGCTCTGTTATAGGAAACATAGAGCTAGGGAGAAAGAATATTGTGGTGTTGGTGAACAGAGAAAGTAAAGATCCAAAGTCTTTTTTTGCTTGTCATTTCCAAATATGTTTGTGTCCTTTATTTAAGTGCCAAATCGTGTTTCAAATTTAGATTATTAGAATCTTGTGGCTGATTTCCAATCTCTGGACAATTTCACAATATCAGTTTTAGCTAATTACAAATGTTCCACAGTACTTTTACTCAAAAACATTTTCCTCCAATCCTTCTTTCAGTGGCTTGGAGGAAAATATTACTTATATTGGGTTAGGTGTGAGAGGGTGAACATTGCCAACATTGTATATTTGGCCAGAACGGACATTTTCAACTGTCTTTAGCATCTTCTATTAGCATTTAATGCAACTTGCAAACTAAGACAGCAGTACCCATGTGTATTGCCAGAAAACCATATGCATATACATATCCTTCACAAGAACTCCCCAAAATTTCAAAAGGTTGCCAACAATCTCAAATCCATAACCAAGAAGTTGAAAGCTCTAAAGGATAAAGTAGAGAAAGTTTGATTTAATTTGTTCAACATAGATAGTAGCTGCAAAATGCGTTGCTCCCTCTCACTCTCCTGCTCCATGAATGAACTACAGATATGTCTTCATATTTTTGGGAGAGTTTCCCACCCAGCAGATCCAGTCAAACAAGTCAAACCATCTAATTCCAATCAATTACATATTTTTTTGAGTATTCTCAAATGAAAGGCTATTGACAAGGGGTTTTGCTTCAAACTGTCCAAATGTTTGAATAAAGAAACTTGGGATGCAATAAGAGTTGAGGGTAAAAATGACAATCTGATCTACCAATTAGTAAATGTACTGTAGTCTGTGAATAAGATCAATTTAAGAAATGAGTCGAGATGTTCAAACTGAATCTGAAGCTACTTTTGAGATAATAGCAGTAACAAAAGAATTTGAGCACTATAAGAATGAATAAACTGACAGATGGTCATATCTTTTCATCTGTAATTAAATTATATGTTCCCTTCTTCCTCTGACACAGGAATAACCCTGCCTTCTCTTGCCATTTCTCTCTTCATTCATCTTCCAATAATACTGGCATAACTCCATTAGCAGTGTATGCTAGTGATACTATCCAGTCTGGCAAATGAACCTGTATGCAGCTCTGTTTTCAAGGGGGTCAGATGATGGTCAATCAATGGAAGGTCACAGCAAGAACTGACCAAAGGTCAGCCTTCCCAATCCAGAACTACAAAATGCCTAACAGCCCCTGCTCCAATGAGAGGTGAGCAAAATTTTAAGAACCCCTCTCTTTTGGTTTTTGTAGGAAAAACTATTTACATCCTTCTTGTTAAAGACATTTTTGTTATCCAAGGATGAAACAAACAGCTTATATGCAGACAAATACAATTTAAATTGTAGCAGACTTTCTAATGTGAGGTCTGAATGACTGCCAAAACAAACAATTAAACTAATAACACATTAACATAACCAACTAATTGCAGAAGTACTTTACACTGATTGTTTTGGATGAAATGGTTTTGCATAACAAAAGGAGCTGTGGTGTCAAAGTTGCTGTTCCAACACCATATGGAACTTCAAACAGAGGATGTAGCAAAGCGAACATGTATGTTTCAGACTCAGAGTATGGCCATGATTTACAATGGCAAAGTAAGCCATTCTTTTGGCTCCATTACTAGACAGTGTCTTGGGGTTTATTTTTTCCCCCTTACTGTGCCATATAGGCTTCCGATGGGCAAACATCGACTGTGCCAGTTGGATGAAAGAGAGGGGGATTGGAGTCTGCTACAGTGTTTGGGTGCAGACATGTGTGTTCAAGATCTGAAGCCTATATGCTTCCTAAACATATATGCTTTGCGGCATTGTCGTCTGTGTGTGCGGTTGGTTCAGGGGGCTTAATTCGTGCATGAAACAGGAGAACATTAATGACTTTTAAAGATCGGTGGAGTCAAATGAGCACACTCATCAGTTAGACATGCACCCTTTGGTGATCACTTAGTGTCATTGGATTTCATTTCCTGTGGAATGAGGAGATCTTGGAAGATCCAAGACAAATCCCTGCAATTACATCAGCACTTAAGATGATTCACTGCCTTCATTTCTGCCTCGCTGGGTGGTATGTACTCTTGTGTTTGGAATTACGGTGGTAAGACTAATGTATCAAGAGGATTTATTGAAAACAAGCAGCTATACAATAAATTCCTCATGACTTCACTCGAGGAAAGAAAAGAAAAAAACAGTCGTGAAATAATATCCCCACTGAATCAACACAGCAAGTGAAGAGAACTGTAGAGACAAGCACTCAATTCTCCATACACCCCATCCAGACCCAAACACACCCATACAGTGAAACAGAGATAAACACAGGCAGCGCCTGCATTTTGGTTAATAGCTTTGCCCCGTACAGTGTAAAGCATGAGGAGCAGCAGCAAGAGGCAGTGAGATAAGATTCTGCTTAGCATTTGAATGGCAGGGCGGGTGGCTGGGAGTGGGGGCTGAGTTCTCTTCAGCTGGCCTTTAGCCATGCTAGTACTGAAGTGGTCTGGGCAAGTTGGCCTGGTCTCCTCTTTGCCAACCAATGTGAAAGCTCATATCTGGCAATGTGCAGTGTCTGTCACTGTGCCGATTTGTCTGTCTGGCTAGCTGGTTAATAATCAGTGTAGCTGGCTGCTAATCATGCTGCCAGCTGTAGAGGCAGGTGGCAACACATACCACAGCTCCCAGTTTTATTCAGAATGGCATGCCATCTCACTACATCTGGTTATGCTGTTTACTAGGGATGGGCTGTTTACTAGGGATATGGAAAAAAAATTCCATCGTGATAACATTTGTCATATGAGTCGATATCGATATATATCAAATCAAATATTTTTGTCAGTATTTAGTGCTCCTTAAGTGAGATTTGAAGATATCAGAAGGTCATTTTTGATTTTAAAGATTTATTTTTAAAACTCAACATGTCATACAACTGTTTTGGATAAACAAGAGATACATTTTAAACTAAAGTCATCAAACATTACAGAATGGAAAGGGATATATTCTTTTGTTGACGTATATAATTTAATAAAATAGGCACTGAACTATAGATTATCAAAATCTCTCAGTTGTATAACTCAATTTCTTTTTAAAAATAATAAAAATATTATGAAAAGGTAAAAAAACAAACAAAAAAGTTATATTGCCAGATAAATTAAGCCATTTTCAATGTAAAAAACCAACAACAATAGAATAATAAAGTAGATATTGTCATTCAGAAATAAAAACATATATAAACTCTTTATATCACTGTGGAAATTTCAACAGCTTTCAAAATAATATACATAAAATAGACAGATTAACTAACACTGACTTCAGGTAACTAATGTCACTAATGTTACCTGAAGTAATCAGTCGTTAGCAGGTATGGCTGCTACTACTGTGCTGTCTGCATCAACATAACTCTGCATGATGCTATCCTAGCCACATGAATGGTCCAGCACTGAGCAACTTTTATATTTGCGTGATGGGGTGAAAGTAGGTGGGTACGGTCGGATACTACATACCCCTAAAAGATTTGGCTGGGGTACGCAGTACCTGCAATAGAGGGGAGCGGCTACCTGCTGTAAAAAATCAATGGGCTCACTGTGCAGCCGTGAGTGCGCACATTAATCAGCCGTGACTGATTAGTTTTTCCAAGAACAATCTAAAACACGACTTAATCAGTTAATAAATAGCTTTTTCCCCCCATTTCATATCGTTTCTGAACTTTTCGTGCTTTACTAGAGCAGGGGTGCAATACGTCGATTGCGGAAGGTTTTGAGTCAATCTCGGCATTAGGTGACAAACTGAACACTGCCAGGACGCTGAGACCAGCACGTCCTCCTCTGACTCCTTAATCAAAACTTTCGTAACTTTACAAAAGAACAATAAATAAATAAATAAAAAATTAATGACCCAACAAAAATAATAATCTCAGTAATTATTGTTTCAACAAGGTGTTGCACAATTATGTGCGTTCCGGTTCCATTACCAAAATAACTAGCAGAGCCGGAGTTTAAAATTACCTAATCAACCACCGCTGACTTCAGGGAACGCTTATTAGTAATCGCAATCAAGCCTGAAAACCTGATATAATGGACTGAATGTTATGTTTTTAAGTAATCTCTGCTCGGCTTGCAGAGCGCAGGCGGTTGCCACGGCAACAGGTGTACTTACATGACAAAGAGAGAGAATAAAAAGGTAGGAGTGGTTTTGAGTTGATCACCTGTTCGGGTTGTTTTACCTTTGTTTACCTTTGCTGTGGTGCATTACAGCCTCTGTAGTTTCTGAACATTCAATAAACAACAAACTTGGACTAATTACCTCGTTTGTCTGTGAGCTTACGTCATTCACAACAAACGTCAAACACGGTAAATATTTTTCATTAAGTATTTAACAAACAAATGGCTTCCACCAGATAATTATGTGAGATAAATTGTCTAATATTTTAAAACTAGCTTGCTCCTCTCTTGCATATCGCGTTGAGCTCAGAGTCTGAGAGGCTTTTCCTCTGTCAAACTATTTTTTTTTGCCTCTTATTTAGTGAAAATGTTGATGTTGATGAGATTTTCTCCAAAATAATAACCTTTTTCAACCTTTATAGCTCCACTGTTGAAAATGAGCAGCTAACTTTCACAAAAGACATTGAAATGAAATCCAGTCCAACATCTGTTTTGAGGTGATTCCTCTGGAACCTGTTGGAGGAAAAATATCCCAACTTCAGAAGATGTGCTTTTAACTTAACAGTGCTCAGTAGTTCCTCCTATCAGTACGAGAGGCAGGGTGAGGAGGCGCCATGTTAGGAAGAGAAGTGGAAGCTGCAGGATCTTTAGAACAAACAAGTCATGATGCTAGGTCTACTGATTATCCCTCTGTCTGGACACAGGATCAATATAACCAGTTTAAAAGCTAAAATGAGTGGTTATATGCCAGACATGGAAAACGGAGATGCACTCCATGCCATGGTGTTCAGAATTGAGGTCTCATGGCATCTCAATATTACCAACCAGTAGGCTGAGGGAAACATGGCTCCATTTTGTAGCAAGAGCTACCCAGCTGTTAAAATATTCATCAGCACAGAAACTCCAAAATACACAAAGAAGCAATATATATATAT
>NW_006800256.1:366706-371606 GCF_000485575.1 Poecilia formosa
AAATTAATGACTCAACAAAAATAGTAATCTCAGTAATTATTGAGATTATTATGTGATGTCCACTGGTGTGTGCCCACAAAAGTGAAATAAAAGAGCATATATCTCTTTAAATGTTTATTGGGTTATGATAAGAAGATATTTTATTTGATAACAGGGGTTAATGAAGATGGGTGCAGTAACGGTGTTTCACCGGTAGGTAACGGATGGGGACTATGAGCTGCCTGTTGCTCTGCCGTTTCTCATAGGCTGAGAGAAATTGGAGTAACACAGACTGCGTGTCCCTTGTGCTCATTTACATGCTGTATTTCAGGTGAGAATAACCCTCAAGTTTATTTTAACGAAGCACTTTTATTATTTGGTACTGTTTGAGGAATGTTTAAGGAAATGTGTTAATGTGTTAAAAGATATAAGACGAGTTTTGTTGTGTTTCGGAGCCAGCAGCGGCTAGAGGAAGTAGCCAACAGGCCATGATGCTAGTTGGTTAGCACACTGTAGCGGTGAGAAAGAGCGGGCTAGTAGATGCAACCACTGAATGACAAACAATAATAGCTTGTAAAGGAAGTGGTATATTCCATGGTATGAGAGTATTGTACTGTTTTCAGGCTCCATGGTTTGTGTTCTGGACACAATTTTGGGAAGGTTAAACTGTGATTTAATGCAGTCACTTAAAGTAGTTTGTATTCAAAGATACTTATGCCACTTTACAATAGCTTAACATACATGCCCATAAAATGTCACTGTGTGTGATTAAATATGCATATAAAGTGCAGTCAATTGAAGGTACATGTTACCTGAGGAAAATGTGACAAAAATATGACGTTGATGGGATTATTTATGGTTTAAAATAGCTAATGTTTATGATGGAATATGTCTACATAGACAATAAGTACAGTAAATTACTGGACTATAAATTGGGATGTATTGACAGTAAAATGAGCTGGTTTGTTTAATAAATATAAGCTGAGAGAAATTGGAGTAACACAGAATGCGTCTCCCGTGTGCTACTCATTTACATGCTGTTTTTCAGCTTCATCATCTGCTAACGGGTCTGGGGGAAAAAAAAGGGGCAGATGCTCAAAAAATGGGCACATCTAACTACATTTTAGGACAGGATATTAACAAATCCACTCAGCTATCAGAGTTTAATAAACAATGATAAATTACAAAATTGTGAGATATATAATCAAAGCTAAGGAAAATCTGTATATAGAGCATACAAGATGCATATGTAAAATATTTTATTAGTAATTTCTTTCTGCAGGTCTATTTTGTTACAGGAAAGTTTTGCAATATTCAAACCCACAATTTAGCAAGATATGTAAATCAGAGACTAACAGACATATTTTGTCTGCCTGGTTTGCTACACTTGCAGTGGAGATGAAGATGGTCCATTCAGGAAAGGAGAGCTGTATCAAACTTTAACGTGGAACTGCAGAAAAAATAAATAAATAAATAAAATAAAAGCAAAAATTTAATTGTTAATGCATGTCACCATGAGAAAGGCATACTGAGGTTTGCTTAAAAAAAAACTTTTTCTAAAATTAAAATGAAACTTTTGTCTCATGAAGTGAAAAAATTATTTGCAAAATAAACTTATTTGCGCATGTCAGAAATCTTAGCTTGCTATTCTAAGTTTTTATTTGTGATTCAAAGTTTTGCTAGCGATTCTCACATGCTGTCGGGGGCAGGGCGTAAAATCGCAACAAAAGATTTCTGATGTGTGCAAATTAAAGTTTATGTTTTACAAATAACTTTTTAAGTTCATGAGACAAAAATGAGTTATTTAATTTTAAAAAAGTTTTGAAAACAAAACTTTGTTTAAAAAAAAGGAATCATTACAATTCCAATAGTTTTGATTACAATTTTATTTTACTTAACTGAGCTTAGTTGTTTTTTTATTTTTTATCATTGAATAACTGGGAAACAAATTTAACTCCATACTGTGCGAACCAGACCCTAAACTTATTTAAAGTCTGGATTGAGTTTAATGACACGCTTTTATTGGACAATATATACATTATTGAGTAATGTATGTATTGATTATTACATATATTATATCTATCATGGTAGTTCAGGGTGAGTTATTTTTAATTCTAAATGGATATCCTTGTTGGACTTTTATTTAAGTGCTATTTTCCTTCAAGATACATTTACCTAACGCTAGAATAAATGTAATGTACATTATGCAGCAAAGGAAATTAGAAGATTGGACATATATCCATTATGGAGATGATAGGTTTTGACTGGCGATGTGCCCCTATTGCATAAGTGATGCTGAAGAATGACTGCTATTATTAACTGTCAGCTGTCAGCTTTTGAGTTATCTTGCTTTGCTAGAAAAGTCGTTAGCTAGCAGCTAGCTAATAGCAAAATAACAACAGCCTAATGTCTGTATGATAAAAATACTGAATCGATAGATAAGAACAGTTTTTCCTCACCTGGCTGTCTTCTCCTGCTTCAGTTCTTCAGAGAAAGGCAGACGCAGAGGCCTGTCAGTGTCTGTTGTATTTCATTACCTCTCTGCTTAAACCGCTACTCCGTGCTAAAGCAGAAATGATACAACGTTCAACGTTTTCCGTTATCTGACAAGGAGCAGGTCTACTCCACTTTATTGGCCAAAACCTCTTTTTTAATTCACCAAAAATTGTTCTGTAATATGGAACATTCGCTACGTTGAACTCCGCAGTTAGCCGCCTTATCTCACTGTACGAGAGGCAATTGCGTCGTGCGTCATGGGCAAAAGGCCAAAGGTAACAAGGTGACTGGAGGGCTTATTATGCTAGCTGTGTCTGAATTCAGGGTCTGCATCCTTCGAAGGACGGATTTGTAGGCCGATTACATCATAGCGTGGCGACGAGGCCTGTCCGAATTCAAAGACTCCTTTAAATGCATCCTTCAAATGTGTCCTTTTCCCCAGATGTGAAGGATGGGTCCGGTGTATCCTTCACGGCCCACGATATCCCATAATTTATTGCGGGTTCCAACTGGGCGTTCAGGCAGAGAGCGTCAATGGCGATGAATAGTGACAAATTATTTAGCTATATAACACTTTAAATGACACAACGTGATTTGGTACAATGTTTTTAGCCGAGAATGTAAGTGTGTAAATCTCAAATATCTGCTGGGTTCATCAATACATCACCTAATTGCAATATCGCTCTGACATTTTCGGTCCTGTCTGCTACCAGTGCATGAACAGCCAGCTCCCCTCGCCAGCTGTCAGCTGGCCGGGCACTCCAGGTTTGGTATACCGAGAGAAAACGCCTAACTCCTGGCACATTGTTATTAAACCTCCCGCTAGCTTTCCCCAATGAGTGGGAGTTAAACACCGATATTATTCAGACAGGTCTGGTTGAAAAATGTTTGGTTTATAAAGTATTTCAAAGCAGAGCACATAGGTTTGATTGATTAATTAAAGTTAAGCCTTCAAACATAATAGGTTTATTTAACCGTAATGTCCTATCTGCGATGTGGAAAGTATTATATTTGTAAATGAATAATTTGTATTCCTTGTAGAAAAGTGCAGTACACATTTGAACATTTTAGAATCAAACTAAGAGATTTCCTTTTTACTATGGAACATCCTTTACTATAAAAGGTGAAGAATAATATATAAATCAGTAATACATGACTGAAAAACAAACTTCGGCTCCGTTGGGTTTTTTTTTTCCTTCTCCGCTCTCTGCTTCACGCTGTCACGGTTGCTTGGCAACATGAGTTATGCTTAGGTGAAGGCGGGGACAGTTGGTGAAGGCTAGACCTGTCCGAATCCACCGATATTTTTCTTCCGGTCTTGGTTTATTCTCGGCCTTCGAAGGACCCGTCCTACGTGTGTCCTTCGAACCAGTCCTTCGAAGGATGCAGACCCTGAATTCGGACACAGCTGTTGGTTTTCTTGCAAGACACAAAAAAAAAAACAAGAAAAAAACTAATAATTTTAGTACATGTTATGTGTCAGAGTAGGGCTTAGGAAATAATAATAATACAAAGAAAATAAATAAATAAATAAATAAATAAATAATTGACCAAAATGGCACTTGGAGGCAAGGAGCAAAAGGGGCAGGTGTTTATGTTGTTCCATGTACGCTTTCCCTGCCAGCATCTTGCACCCTGCTGTTATTTGCTGGACTGTCTCAGGGGCCTCCTTGCACAACTTACACCTTGGGTCTTGTCTGGTGTTGTAGATCTGAGCCTCTATTGCTCTGGGGTCTAGGGCCTGTTCCTGTGCAGCCAGGATGAGTGCCTCTGTGCTGTCCTTGAGTCCAGCTTTTTCCAGCCATTGGTAGGTTTTCCTGATATCAGCCACTTATTTGTTGGTGGTACATCCCATGTAGGAGCTTGTCCTCCCATGATGGTACCTCCAGCACCTTGTCCTCTGTTCCCCATTGTCTGAGACATTCGCTGAGCACATTGTCTGTTGAGGCCTTGTCCTTGATGTATTTATGGATCTTGGATGTTTCATCCTGGACAGTGGCTCTCATACTAAGTAGTTCTCTGCCTCCTTCCTTACAGCTCATGTACAGTCTCAGGGTGCTGGATTTGGGGTGGAACCCTCCTTGCATGGTTAGTAGCTTCCTAGTCTTAACATCCATGGTCTTTATCTCCTCCTTTGGCCAGCTAATTATTCCTGCAGGGTATCTGATTACTGGTAAGGCATAGCTGTTTATCGCATGGATCTTGTTCTTGCCATTAAGCTGGCTTCTCAGGACTTGCCTTATTCGTTGGAGGTATTTGGCTGTGGCTCCTTTCCTTGTGACCTCATCGAGGTTGCAATTTGCTTGTGGTATTCCCAGGTACTTGTAACTGACCTCAATGTCTGCTATTGTTCCTCCTGGGAGTGAGACCCCTTCTGTGTGGATGACCTTCCCTCTCTTTGTAATCATCCGACCACACTTCACTA
>NW_006800256.1:375186-385135 GCF_000485575.1 Poecilia formosa
TTATTTATTTATTTATTTATTTATTTATTTATTTATTTTACCCCTGGTTATGTGGGAAAAATATTCCATGGCAAATTTGTAGACCTTCAATGTATTGAAGGTTTACAGTACCTTCTACATATATTTCGGCTTATATTGCTCTCTTTTTATTGCTCAGTTCTACTTCTAATTTGTTGTACTGGAGCTTATATCCACAGCCATAAAGCATTCTGGGAGATGTAGGCAGAGGAGATGATTTAGCTGCTCTACCTCTCAGGGCCAACTAAGCAAGGGTGGTGGGTAACTCTTTGGTTACCTGGCAACCACCTGTTGAGTAACTTACATAGTTTCGGATTTTGCCACTGTGCCTCATAACTGAACAAAAATAATTTAAAAAAAACAACAACAAAAAAAAACATGGAGTGACAACTGTGGATGAAACAGGACATGTCATGCCACCAGTTTGGTAGTATTTCAGATATTTAAAACAAAAAACTAATTAGTAATTATCAATATCAACAATTATTGGCATCACAAACTAACATGGAATTCTTACATTGTGAATACTTTTTATTTTGCAGCCCTATATGTGTGCAAACTTTTCAAATTTTAAGTCTAAAAGAACATAACACCATGCAACAAAATGTGAAAATATTCAAGGATATGAATAGTTTTGCAAGACATAATTTACAATCCTGCATCTTGCATGTGCTGGAATGATAATACTTTTGATTTCTTTAAAAAAATGTCATCTGAATGGGTGTTGCACTTACTAAACTGCAAAAGTAAATGAACACCATGGCCAAGCCTTAGGGGAAGCCCCAGAGGAGTCTAACAGGCAGAGGCAGCACTTAGAGACACAAGAAGCCCAAACTGAGAAGCCATTGGCTGGGAAACAAATAGTCTCACCCTCAACTAGACACATATCTACACCCACAACCTCCTCTGCTTTCATTCCTGCTGGATGCAGCGGCGCAGTCACGGAAAGGTCAAGCTGTAAAGTGGCACGGATTCACAGCTGTCTCAGAAACTGCTCTCATTTCATCTCGCCTCTGCTCACTTTCGAAAGAGCCCAAAATACTTAGAGTATCACTTTCAAACAGCAGGAAAGGAAATGGGAAAATGAGGGAATGGAAGAGGAGAAGGAGAAAGCACATCGGAAGAGAGAGGGGAAGAGAAAAGGAGGAGATGGAGACAGCGGAGAGTGTATGATTAGGTTTCAGCTCTGCCCTGCAGCTGTTCAGAGCTCTGGGCAATGATAGGTGTCCCTCACAGTGAATGGAATCCAAGCAAAACATACATGTGCACAATAAATCTAACTAATATATATAAAAACAAATTACTATGCAAAAAAAAAGCAATTTTAAAAAATACAAACCCGAAAATGGTTGTGATATAAAAGTCTAACAAGTTTCAAGTACAGAACGCCTAGCTTCCTTTGGTCGGTTATCTGTTGGTCTCCCTTGTTCTCTTATATTCCTCACTCTTGGTTTCCTTTTTCCGCCCTCGCAGTCAAGTTCTGAATCTAAAGAAAACAAGATGCAGCATCTTCTACGTTCCCCTGAGAGCCACTTTGAGGAAGGATTGTCCTTAATGTTTGCACAACTAGAAAAACAGCCACAAAAGGACTTAAGCTTAAGCATTTTTGGAGTGTTAGTGCACTTGCGTAAATGTGCATGAGCACTTATCTGTGTGCAGCAGCTTTTACCGGGACAAATCCATCAGACCGCTGAAGTGTGTGGTGTGACAGTTGCACCCCAAAATAAATAGGCAGCATCACGGAAGTCTAGCCAAGTTGCGACCCTTTACCAAGATCGATCCCGTGCCAAGCTGCATTGTGGGCCTTATCGTGCAGAGCGAAGGTTGCACGATAAGATAAATGAATGGATAAATGTGTGTTTAAGAAAGTATGTGAGAAAGAAACCACAGAAATAATGGCCCTTTGAGTGAGGGACAACTGCACAGAAATACCAAGATAGAGTGTGAATCAATTTTAGCGACAGATTCAAACCCGTATCAGCTCCTGGCTGAACTTCAGCCCTCCGCCCTGTCACCTCCTCCCTGGCTCCGTATGATGGATTACCATCTCTGGCAGTCTCAGAGAGTCTGCGAGAGGGAGGGAGGCTGGGTGATGGAGGTCAGTCACAACAGGAACACATTCATTGGAGGGGGAGCGCTGGGTTAAAGAATTATGGTGTGACAGAGATATGGGGTGAACTGAGGGGAGCAAAGGGTCCTTCTGGGGTCAGAGGAGCCAATTCCTGCAGGACCCCGTGCAAGCCACCCTCAGTTCAGAGCCATCTAGAGGGATTTAACTCAGCGTCAAATTTTGATTAACATTATTACAGTCCACTTGTCCACTTGTCAACAGTTAGAGGAATGTTAGCCTGGTAAAAACTAGCCCCTTGTTCTGCACTTTGTCTGGACCCTCAGCTAAAGAGAAATGATTGTTTACTGGATATGTGCACTCTGTTGACGTTTTAAATGATTGGGTCTGTTTTCACCAAATCACTAATGTTTAACAGTGATGTACGTACTGCACCAGCTCGATGACGCGCACCGGAAATTACATGCACTGGAAACAACCAAGTGGGAAGTAGGGTCACAAAATTTTGGCTAGCAATATAATGTCTAAAGCATTCCTCTTGCTCTGACTTTAATTGCTCAATATTTGGAGAGGGGGCCAACATGGACTGAATTCGCTGCCATTGCCAAACCAAAGGCAGACTACATCCTAAAACACTGCAGAAAATCGTCATCAATCATTCACGACTCCTCCTTTTGTTGGCTGATTGGCCAACAATCAGCCAACAGAGTTGAGTTTCTGCAGTTGAAGCTCAACTGTCGAAATTCGATGGATCATGGAAGGGAGATGAGAACTGAGAAGAATTGCGTTGAAGGGCAATGGCCAGTCATATAATTCTAGCTGCTTAAAGTCAGAAATAAGATGGTGGAGTGTGTTGGGATGGCCTGAAGTTTTCACTGCCTGCCTGTTTGAAGCATAGATTAACACAGCAAAACACCTTCAGAAATATTACTGGTGGCCAAAAGAGTCAATATCTTTGCTGTGGAAACTAAAGGCTATATGGCAACTGGTCAGCCAGAAAAAACCCTGTATTGGTAAAACAGTACTGTGTTGTCCAGACAACAGCACACCTTGGAGTGGAAAATGTTAAAGATTGAGGATGGCTCAAACTTAGATGTTTGTCAGTGAGAACAGACATAGGCATTCATGAAGCTGTTTAATAGGAGATGTCAAAACATGCTAAGGGAATTTTGGCTTATTTCGAACTGAAGAAAAGCAAGAATTTGAGAAGATAACAGGAAGGCTAAATGTATTACGACAAACATATTTTGTCTTTCATTCTAGATTTGGAAATGTGTGCAATCTTTTGAAAATCTAAGGGTTGAGGTAAGGAACTACAGTTCACACACAAGCTCTTTACATCAACTTGTCTCTCATACAGACAGTGTGACAACACCTCTGCTTTTAATACAGCGCCTTGAAAAATGTGTTTGAATATTAAATCTTTGGAAACAATTATTGATATTAACATAAGTAACATTATTATAGCTAATGTTATATTTAGTAGAAGTGAGAATAATTGGCGCTTTACCATGTAAAAAATAATTTCACTGGATTTAAGACATATTTAAATCCAGTGAAACTCTGTAGAAGTTGAAGAACACAACAGGCATACATACACTAGAAGCTGTTTAATGACCACATTAAAAAAATCTGCCTATCGAATAACTGTAAGTCTTTAATACATTTCAAATGTATGTGTAGGTCAATATTAAAACAGAAATCAAAGTGCAATAAGCTCATGAAAGCAAAACCTTCGCTCCCCGTCTGCGTTTTAAAGCCAACCAATAATAAGCACGCAAACAGATTTCAGTAATTCACATAGCTCCCCACACGTCTCTAACTGCAGCAGAGAGAGGAAGTAGATGTATTTTTTTGTAGAAAATGTGCAGCAGTGCCAAGTTTACTGAATTTACTGACCACGCACGAGCACAGAGATTTATTTATCCTCTGTCACTGCCTAACAAACATGTACACTGTGTAGGAAGGCTGAGGAGATGTGGAGGGATGAGAGGCGAGAAGAGGCAAAATTAGAGGCAGACTGTAGAGACAAAACTATAAACCTGCATTGTCAGAGAGGAGAGGCCATCAATAAAAGTGTCACTATGAGGAGAGAAGCGGGGAGAGTGTGAAGGAGAGAGAGAGTAGGCCATATAAAAGAAACACAACAAAACCCGGTGAGACGGGTGCTTCATCTTGCTGGGCGCTAATAGACGTGAGAAGCGCCTGGTTCAGCATTCTTAGCTTGATGGCTCACTCGTCTGCTGACAGGCTGTGGCATCCATAACAGAACAGCACACATGTTTAAATGCAGCTTAGGTACTTAAGACTGACACGATTGTCTAAGTAGAGCAGTAAAAAACAAAAGCAGACCGGCACAGAGCTAAGAAATAAAGCCAAAGATCATGGCAAGCCTGGGTTTATTAAGTGGTCTCCATCTCTTTGACCTTCCCGCTGCGCTTTCCATCTTTGTCGCCGGCTTTTGCTACGTTGCTCGATTACTGATGTCATCATTCAGCCCCGGAGTGCAGCAGAGTCGGCCAGTATTTCCCTTCCTAGAGCACACTGTTTGTTTCCTCAGTTGCAACAAAGACAATGTATGTCCCTAGGTAGTTCACGGGAAGTCCTAGCTGGGAGAAGAAAAGTAAAAATGCAGACTCAGGACATCATGCATGTGTGAGAGTCAGTAAAAGGTCAGGCTGCTGGTAGTGACCGCAGCGTATCCACATGATTTATCCTCCGTAGAGACTTCTTTCCCCCTCAAAATGTCTTCTCTTCATACGCACAACGTTCTTTTTGAGTGCATAGCACATGGATTATAAAGTGATCAAAAAGAAAACATCTGCATACTACTAACTGAATGCATTTAGGCGGATATTGTGAGAGCTAGCTCCAGTTGATGGGAGTAGCTAAGCCCTGCTGCAAACCCAGCTGATACATTTAATCAGAGATTCTCCACTCTAATAATTCATAAAACAAGATAATTTTTCACACCCTTACTTGGTTCTGATATCTGTCTGATCAATGGGGAACACTTCAAACTTTTCCATGCACAACTTTAGCATGAATTTCTTTCAGCTTTGTCGCAACCAGGATTTGATCAAACCTCTTTTCGACACAACAGAATATCTTCCAAAGTATTTTTAGTCTATTTTCTAGAGCAAATATCTTAGTACACTTAAAGTAAGACAAAATAGACTCAAAAGTAACTATTCAAGAGTTTGTTTTAAGTCAATAATGTCTTAATGTTGATGAAAACACACTTCTTCATTGGCAGATTATTTCATTTATGAGAAAATGTCTTGTTGAAGTCGTGCTTTTATTATTTTTCTAACTTTCTGACACATTCTGTAAAAATATAAATTTTTGAGACCCTAGTTTAGTTTCCTGACTGCAGCATGTGAACCTTAATGTGTTGTAATGGTTGCATTATTGCTGCTTCCTTGGTTACCCTTCATTATTTCTCAAGGACTTCAGCACTGATTAAACCTCAGCCCACCAGGGTTTTCACAAGCGTGAGAGCAGGTGTCTGCGCTCATGTGTCTGTTGTTTGTGTGTACCAGTATCATTCCTGAACAGGAATAATGAGTCCATATGAGCTTGTGGAAGGATCCACAGTGTGGCTCATCCTCTCTCCCCACCTGGCCGGCTCCTCTTGGCCTACCCTTTTATTAGCTTTTCCTCATGTTGGACACAACAGGAACAGCTTGGTCCCCTCCCTCCTCTCCTCAACACTCACACCTCTCCTAACTCTATTTTCCCGCTAATTACCTTGTTGTATAAGAACCAAATGCTACCTAACGGTTCTCTTAATTGCAAAAGTGGGACACTAGATGATATCAAAGGACCATTCTAAAAGTCATCCATTCCCATTTCAAGCGGCATTTATAACCAACCCAAGACATCTGTTTTATTTCTGTATCATTTGCATTTTTAAAAGGTTAAAAACCGAACGTAGCCGCAAGGGGGATGAAGCTACATGTGTCTTCATCCATTTGTAATATCCCACCCCACCAATCACTAAACATTTAATGCACAGGCAGGATACACAGTGTATGTCAGAAGATCTAAATACCACTTGGAATCCAATTAAAACTGTACTGGGTCACTCAAGAGTTCAAGATTTTTTTTTTCCTCCTGGAGATCCAGGAATGTGCGACCGTCATCCACCTGAAAAGATGGGACAAAATTAACATTTTCCTTGGGATCCTGTCGCCCCAGGTGTGGCTTATCACACTTAAATATACACAGATATTTGCAGTGCTGGCAAATTATTCAACAGCCACAGCTGCAGCAAAAGTTTCTGACAGAATCTTCAAAATGATTTATGGACCTGCTCATTGACCTACTTTAGTGAGGAGAAAGAAAAGAGGGCATACTTATTTATACCCAATACTATTGTATATTCATTCTACATAGCTGGCCCATGGACAGTCTTGATTAGGACCAGATTACAAAGAAGCTATTCAGATTTCTTCCCGCCAATATGTTTCAAGGTTCTCTGTGGAGAAGTTAATGGCTGTATGGAAATCACTTCTCTACAATCTCTTGCCAAAGTATGAACATATATTAAATGTTCCTGCCTTTTTTGATGTTATACTCACAAACTTCAAAGTATTTTGTTAGGATTTCACATGGTAGAACAAAACACAAAGTATTAAATATAAATAATGGTGAATTGGAAGAAAAACCTCCATAGAAAAACATCTATGTTGACACTTTTCAGCACAATTACAGTTGCAAGTCTAAGTTGCATCTACACCCCACTCACATGTAGAAACTGAAATCTGTAAAATACTTCAAGTTCCGTCAGACTGGGTGCATAAGGTCTATAAATATCAACACTTAGGTCTTGCCACAGATTTTCATTTAGATTTCGGTCTCAGCTTTGAACATTTTGTTAATTGGTGAACTTCTGCCACAGTCTAATGTCTTTTTCAACCTTTAGGAAATAATTTTGCCGAGGATTACCCTGAATTTTGCTCCATTAACTGTGGAGATGGTGTGTTCAGTGTAATCTACAGATAGTTACCCACCAAACAGTAAGGACAACAAGGCCAAAAAGTATAATTATTCTCTTAGTTGACTGGAGTACCTTGTTCCACATGTTTATGGAGTTCCCTACAGTCATGGCCAAAAGTTTTGAGAATGATTCAAATGTTAATATTTACAAAGTCTACTACTTCAGTTTTTATAATGGTAATTTGCATATACTCCAGAATGTTATAAAGAGTGATCAGCTTAACAGCAATTAATTCCAAAGTCAATATTTGCCTAGAAAATGAACTTTATCCCCCAAAACACATTTAAACTTCATTGCAGCTCTGCCTTAAAAGGACCAGCTAACATCGTTTCAGTGATTGCTCCATTAACACAGGTATGGGTGTTGATGACGACAGGGCTGGAGATCAATCTGTCATGATTAAGTAAGAATGACACCACTGGACACTTTAAAAAGAGGCTGGTGCTTGGCATCATTGTTTCCCTTCTGTGAACCATGGTTATCTCTAAAGAAACACATGCAGTCATCAATGCACTGCACAAAAATGGCCTAACAGGGAAGAGTATCGCAGCTAGAAAGATTGCACCTCAGTCAACAATCTATCGCATCATCAAGAACTTCAAGGAGAGAGGTTCCATTGTTGCCAAAAAGGCTCCAGGCCGCCCAAGAAAGACCAGAAACCGCCAGGACCGTCTCTTAAAAGGGCTTCAGCTGCGGGATCGGGCTACCAGCAGTGCAGAGCTTGCTCAGGAATGGCAGTAGGCAGGTGTGAGTCCATCTGCACGCACTGTGAGGCGGAGACTATTGGAGCAAGGCCTGAACTCAAGGAGGGCAGCAAAGAAGCCACTTCTCTCCAGGAAAAACATCACGGACAGACTGATATCTGCAAAAGGTACAGGGAGTGGACTGCTGAGGACTGGGGTAAAGTCATTTTCTCTGATGAATCCCCTTTCCAATTGTTTGGGACATCTGGAAAACAGCTTGTTCGGAGAAGACGAGGTGAGTGCTACCTCCGGTCTTGTCTCATGCCAACTGTAAAGCATCCTGAAACCATTCATGTGTGGGGTTGCTTCTCAGCCAAGGAAGTCGGCTCTCTCACAGTCTTGCCTAAAAACACAGCCATGAATAAAGAATGGTACCAGAATGTCCTCCGAGAGCAACTTCTCCCAACCGTCCAAGAGCAGTTTGGTGATGAACAATGCCTTTTCCAGCATGATGGAGCACCTTGCCATAAAGCAAAGGTGAAAACTAACTGGCTCAGGGAACAAAACATAGAGATTTTGGGTCCATGGCCTGGAAACTCCCCGGATCTTAATCCCATTGAAAACTTGTGGTCAATCATCAAGAGATGGGTGCACAAACAAAAACCTAGGAATTCTGACAAAATCCAAGCATTGATTGTGCAAGAATGGACTGCTATCAGTCAGGATTTGGTCCAGAAGTTGATTGAGAGCATGTCAGGGGGAATTGCAGAGGTCCTGAAGAAGAGGGGTCAACACTGCAAATATTGACTTGCTGCATTAACTCATTCTAACTGTCAATAAAAGCTTTTATTACTCATAATATGATTGCAATTGTATTTCTGTATGTGATGAAAACATCTGACATACACACATGAAAACCAGAGGGCAGAAGATCATATGAAAATATAATATTTGTCATTCTCAAAACTTTTGGCCATGACTGTACATGACTTGAGACAAACAGCAATTTAACATCTCACAGCTTTCATTCAACAAGTTTCTTTCTGCCATAATTTCACAAGGGCCAGCTTTTTGAAGCACACAACTAATTCTTTAGTCTGGTAAAAACAAACTCCTTGGTCTACCCATTGAAATGGAGACTACGCAGCATTGACTCTACCCCTATTCAGGCAGAATTTACAAGCAATCTGTGCTCAACATCTACCACCTGAGGAAGGATTCAGTATATTAAAGACATGGTAAATCCATTAATAATGCAGCACAAGTTCTCTAAGACTTCTCCCTCCTCTTTCCTTTTTCTTCACCTTAGCTAGAGTGGCAAGTGCTGCTGAGCTTGAGCTTCGTCACACCGCAATGGTCTTGAGACAGTCAAGTCTGTTTCAGTAGCTGCAATTAAACTTTCTCGCTAGGGTCTTGTTCAACCACTTGAGAATGGAGTGGGAGCAAAGGTGTGTTCAATACAATGAAGCAAGAGGGAAGCAGAAGGAAAAAGGAGGTGGTCTGTTGGTTGCAGGACATATAAAATTTTGGCTGATGGAAATAGATTTAGATGCTACCTTCACTTGACCCTTAATAAAACTCATCACTGCCAAAAAGCCCAGTGTAGAGGGATGTAACAGTTCTCTTCACCTTCTTCTGCTTCATAAATTATATTCACTTAAGGCTCTCCCATTTTTCATCCGAAGCCGAAGAGTTGTTGCTTGGTTGTGGGCGTTCATATTCGCACATAGACACACCCTCCATATAGCTTTTACAAAATGGTTACAGAGAGAGTGCCACACCTCTCTGCAGACCGCCTCCTCCATGAACAACATATCAGCACTTTCCATTCAGGATCTCTTAGCCATGTGACGGTCTTTGTAGTTAAAAAGTAATGAATCTTACAAATGTACATAATGTCTCACCACGTTGGACAATGTTTCTTAAAAGTATTCCACGGTGCCTACAGATACAGAAACCAGATGGTGGAAGTGGACTAAATGAAGCAATATATCAGCATTGCTATCTGAGCCCATTTCTTCATAAAACATGCCAACAACCTTCTGAACAATCACACACTTTGCACAGAGCTCTGTATGAAATAGTTCAACCCATGTGATGAACAGTGGTGGGAAGTAACGAAGTACAAGTACTTTGTTACTGTACTTAAGTACAATTTTTGTGTATCTGTACTTTACT
>NW_006800256.1:385556-414136 GCF_000485575.1 Poecilia formosa
CATTTTGCAGTAAGTATCTGTACTTTCTACTTCACTACATTTCTACAAAACTGTCGCGTTACTTGGTACATCCAATTCTCGTTGCTCTTTTTTTTTTTCCATTAAAATGTGAAGTTCAGGAACTTAAGGTGGCGCCGTAAAATCCAAGCAATAACGTGACTTAGTGTCTGTTGTCACCTATCGCCTCCACCTTTACTCGCATGCGGCGCTCCAGACATGCACAGTGGTTTCCTCTGAGCGGGAGAAGATGTCTGTCTGATCGTCAGTCATATAATAGCGTTGCATAAATCATAAGATATGGCGACATGTAAAATCAGCAGCGCTTCGCTTTCACAGATGGTGGGGACTTCGTCCAATTTTTAGCGTTACTTGGAAGGAAATCTTAAAGAAAGGTAAGATCTGTGGACGTGATGCTTGCAAAGCTAACTGTACAGAGACACACATGTTGCATCTGCAATGAAAAAAAGTTGTCACTCATGCGCTGAATTATTGTGTGGAGGTGTTGAATGAGGTGTTGCAAATATGGAACCACTCTGTGACCAAAGTCTGCTTTGATATGACATTCAGGAACCATCCGATTCTTCTGGACAGATCTTTACTGATTAAATTTATTTCAGCTTTAAGTATTTAATATCTATGTGCTTTATGTGAATGTGGAGTCTTCAGATAAATTTGAGAAGCAATTTTGATAGGTAAAACTTAATGTTTTTGTGTCACGTAGTTTGGGGTGCTTGTCTTGACTTGGTCTTGGGTAGGTGATCTTGACTACAACTATGCTACGTGGCTCCTTGGTTCCATGTCCTCCCCCACCCACCTTCTTTCCATCCCCTTTNATGAAAAAAAGTTGTCACTCATGCGCTGAATTATTGTGTGGAGGTGTTGAATGAGGTGTTGCAAATATGGAACAACGCTGTGACCAAAGTCTGCTTTGATATGACATTCAGGAACGATCCGATTCTTCTGGACAGATCTTTACTGATTAAATTTATTTCAGCTTTAAGTATTTAATATCTATGTGCTTTATGTGAATGTGGAGTCTTCAGATAAATTTGAGAAGCAATTTTGATAGGTAAAACTTAATGTTTTTGTGTCACGTAGTTTGGGGTGCTTGTCTTGACTTGGTCTTGGGTAGGTGATCTTGACTACAACTATGCTACGTGGCTCCTTGGTTCCATGTCCTCCCCCACCCACCTTCTTTCCATCCCCTTTCTGTTGGATTTCTTTCAAAATAAAAGCCCTAATGGCAAAAAAAGTGAAGTTCATGCTATGTTAGGACAGGAGACAAGATGTTTCCATCCCTGAAATTATGATGCATAGAATCACATACCTAAGTCGAAACTATGTTACAGAGAGTAAACATAATAAAAACATGCTTTATCTGTGGCATTGTTCATTAAAATTGCATATTTCTGATGTATTCAAATTAAATACGATCAGTTCACTTAATGATATTGTATTAGGGATTAGGTAATGCATTCAGCAAGTACTTTTACTTTTAATACTTAAGTATTTTCAAATGCCAGTACTTTTTTACTTTTACTTAAGTAGAAATGTTAATGTGGTAGTTTTACTTTTACTTGAGTACATTTTTGTCTGTGTATTTGTACTTTTACTTAAGTACATTTTTTAAGTACTTTCTCCACCACTGGTGATGAGAAAGGGAGGAGGATGCTTCCCTATGAACAAGATGACACAATTTTCATGACACCACTACATCAGTGAGAGTCAAAGTACCATAGGCACATGGTACTAAAAAGCTTAAGGCACACAGAAGCTTTTTATTTTAGCCCTATATGGGTTTCCAGCTCAGGGTGGAGATGGTTGGTTCAAAGCCTGTATGACCACTGATCCAGACTAAAGATGTCTACTGAAAGCCCACAAGAACTTCCAACCCAGGATGGAGATGCTTGCTCAGCTTCATTATGCCCACATATCCAGCCAGGAAAAGGAAATGTTCATTTCCACCCAATAAGTCAACCAGACACGGAGATGACTAAGTATTCCCATCTGAGCCTAAAGGAATTTCATTGAGGAGACAGGCATTAGAAAAATCAAAGACTGAAACTACAGGATATTCAAGAGTGTGAACAATCATATGGCATAATACCAAAACAGCAGCAGAGTCGTGTTTCATAAGAACTGACTATGTTGTTGCCCTTGGCAGGACACTAGTCTGGCCCATGCACCAATCCTACAAATCAACTTCAGAATATTTTTTATTCCATATCTCTTAAATTACCTGCTATTAAAATTGCAGTAAGTCATTAATGCCTTGATATAATACACTACCTTCATATTTCCATGTTCTTTCTCTCGTCTCATCTTCTTAAATTTCTAAAACGTGCCTTTGGGGGATTTCATCTGCTCGCACTCCAATAATTTATATGAAAATGGTTCTACTTTAATAAAACTTTATTACTATGTCAGATTGTAATTAATTGGCAGGGGGCACTTTCAGACTAAATGAAGATTTTCACAGTTAATAACTATTGGAAGAAGCAACCATTTTGACTCTGCAATGATATAGTTGTTGGCTCAAGTTCCAGATATGCAGAGGAAAACTATTTTCTGCAATCAAACCTTCAGGCTTCCTCTTTGTATCTTTTTAGCCACAAATGTAATTTAGTTGATGATAAAGTAGTGGACTAGAGAAAAACACCAAGCAGAAGTATTGCATTGATTCAGATCTGTTGTTTTCAACCTCAGTTCAACCCCATGAGTGAACTTTTTATCCCAATTCCTTCAAACCCAGAAATGTATTCAAGTAGCATAACTACATTTTCCTTACACTGGATTAGGCAAAGAGCATCGGAAACTGTTGGTGAAAAAAGCAAGTACGAAATGACCTCAAGATGGGTACAAATTCACACATGGCTGACAAAATAGATCCAGAACTTTAAAAATAAAAACATCAAAAGGGGTTAAATTACCACCAGTCTTAATGAAATAAAGAATAAATAGGTCCATAGTCCCCAGACAATCTGCTAAGAAACCAAACATAAACCAACAACAATTCAAAATTCTTTTTGCTGCCAAATTATTGAATACACATATGAGCTTAACAACAAAGATATTTATACTTAGGTTATAAAACCATACAACAAATGCAAAGTGTTATTATAGACATTCAGTTTTCAAGTGAACTTCTGAGAATTCATGTAACTTTTTGAAAAAACATTTTCTTAGAAATGTGGACTGTAGACTGTATACATTAGTGTTAAGAATGTCTCTTCTGCTGCAACACACTTAGCATTGAGATGCTATTTTAGGCTAGAATAGCGTCAGCAGTAGGCTAACTCCTTTTAGTACAACTTGCACGCAAAACCGTCTTTCCCGGCGTCCAGATTGAAAAATTGACCTCCTGTCAGCCAAGAGTGTTGTGATCGGTGTTTTATGTGTATTTATTTTGAGATTTTTCTGTGTTTTAGTCTGTTCCCCTGTGAGTCTCAGTGTCTTCCCTGTTTGTTTCCAGCTGTGTCTCGTTTCTTTGATTACCCTCCCAGTGTATTTAGTCCCACCTGTTGTCTTTGTCTCTTGTCGGATCGTCGTTGTGTGTGCATCTCTGTCTTCCCTGTTGCTCCCTGTGCAACCTATTTGGATTCTGTTCTTTTGGATTATTTCATCATTAAAACCATTATTCATCACTTCAACCTGGGTCTGCCTGCGTCCTGCTTCTCACCTCACCAAACCACATTACAAATCATGACAAAGAGTAGCAGTTTTGTCGTCCATTGCTATTGTTTGCTATATTTGACGGTTGTGCATCAGATTTCCTCGCGCATCAGAAACGTGCAAATGCAAAAGTTCCATTTTGAACTTTTACAGTTAAAAAAAATTGCTGTGAATTGAATTAAAGATTTTAAGAAATTAAAATGGATTTAATTAATTGAAATGTACAGGTTCAAGTCCTGGTCCTACAAAAAGCAGGTTATTTCTTCCCTCCTCTCTTCAAAGAAATAAAATAAAATACATACGTATCTGAAAGAGTTTGCTTGTTGTAGACATGGAGTCTACAGAAAGTGTTAGCAGAGAATTACTCCAAACCGGTCAAATATTTGTAACGTTGAAGCTAAAGTATCTTTTAAATCTCTTCAATGAGAGCTGAACATAGTCTGTCCTGTTGCCCGTTTCCTAGTTAGCTATAATAAGCCATATTATTAAATGACAAGTCAAAACAACAAAAGCAGATGGAGACTTCCCACACCACCTCCTAGACTGTTTGAGGTCTCTGGGACCTGCTGTTTGAAAACCCGGCCTAAGTCTGTTTCAGGAGTGAGTGTAGGCTCATCTTCAAAGGTAATCTGAGTCACAGTTCAGGTTCTGCCTGTCATCAACACAGTCCAGACAGCTTGAGCTAAATGTCCATCAGGAGCTATCCCTGTCATTCTAGCCCTGATCACCAGTGAGAGACCCAATGTCCGCCCTGCCATCTTGTCTCTTTCATAGAGTGACAGCAGCTTTATGTCCAAACTCAAAGATCTGCGAACAACTTCAAAACAGCCCCTCTGAGCCAAGAACGTATCAAATTAACCAGATTCATGGCTGAAAACTCATTTGCCACAAGTCATTACCCGAGCTAACAAGAACCTTTTAGACCTCAGGAAATCATTATGGAGTTGGCAAAAAGAGAACAATGAAATCAACTCTAAGAATAATGTAATTACAGTTGCCTCAAATTAAATGTTGATTTGTTTCCTCTTATTCCCAGTGGTAAGCGGAGTGCAATTTCCTAATACAAATGATGTTTACAAACAAATTATAAAATTTCATAATGTTGAGTGGAAATCCAGGTTTTTTGACTGCAGCAGGATCTGGACCTACTTTGCCCAGCCAAAGACAAATAGAATTAAAAAAAAAAAAAAAAAAAAAAGAAAAAAGATACGACGTCACGACTCACATGCTACTTCCAGGGATGCATTACGGCTGACGGCTTCTCCCAGGTAGTTCCGGGCCACGCAGACATAGGCTCCCTCGTCGGGTTTGCTCCGTCGTCCGTGAACAATGCGCAGGAAGAAAAGCGACCCGGTCGGAAGCAGCATGCGGTGCGAACGTGGGTCATCTTTGTCCGTTTCCACCCGCTCCCCGTCTTTGTACCACTCCACTGTCGGGGTGGGTCGCCCCTCCGCTTTACAGTTGAGAGTGGCAGGCTCCCCTTTGGATACGATCAGGTCAGAGGGGTGCTCCACAATCCGGGGCGGGGAGTCCTCCTGGCGCAGACGGGATCCTGAGGGTAAAGACACAGAGCAGTGCAATTAATAACAGAAGAGAGACTATTTTTATGTTAAAAAAATTAAAAACATATGGCTTATTAAATCCATTTTCAAACATAAACTGTCAACAATGTAAACAGAAATTGTTAGTAATAAAACAGAACTCAGAAAACAAAAAAAATAATTAACTCAAGATTAGTACAGATATTTCTATTTGCTAAAAGAGTGAGTTGAGCTCACAAAATGAGAACTGAAGTAGAGTCTTGAGCACATTCATTGTTACCGCCATATGCACAGTTGATTAAAAAGTTTCACATTTCAAAAGAACGCCAATATAAGTGACATGTATCTTCCAAAACATCTATCACAAACTTGGACAGTTTGCTGCTAATGAAATTAAAGTTAGCTTAGAGGCTTCAAAGTTAGTATTCTTGATAAACAGACTTGTTGTGCACAACACTCTCACATCCATCAATGAGCTATTAACAAATGCTAAGTGCTATTAGCAACTGTAGAAGGAGATGGTGAGGGACCACCAACAAAGTGACAAAAAGTGTCAAAAGTGTGGAATCAAAAGAAATAGAAGTAGAAAGAAAGTTCACATCCTCAATATTCCAACACTCCATCATCTGGAAACATCTAGTAGATGCATCAAGATCGCTTGTGGCTGCTAACGGGATGTTTTTGTCCCCTTTCCAAAAGGTTGACTTTTATCTTATTGCTAGCACCAAATCCGGGATGTTATACATGTACACCAAAATACATCTTTGCTTACATTTAAGGTCGTTGCTGATTAAGAAGAGTAATGATTTGGAAAAAATATAGACTATAAATATCTATACAAAATTCTTATGCTTTAAGTTTGAGTCTAAAAGTGATGTTTGAATCATTGCATTTTGGGCTATAAAATGTTTTCTTGTTAAAAACAGAACATAAATGTGTTTCATTAGCACTTTTTAAAAATTATTTTACTAGCTTAAGTAAAAACTACATAAAGGGACAATGTTTATTCAATTACTTTATTAATGGTTACAATAATCAATGGATTACTCAATTACTAAAATAAATGTTTACAGCAGCCCTATTTTAAAACAAATACAACATCAACATTTGATCAAAAGACTTGGACCGATTTTTGAGCAAATACATCCTGGTTTTCTGGTAATGTGCACATGCAAACTACAACTTGAAGCATGGAAGATTTAGAGTTTCACAAGAGAGATCTGCTCTAGTCAAACCAATCTTACAAGTAATTAGACCCCTACGTGGACAACATAATACTTTTCTTACGGTTGAAAAGCCTGCAAAACTGATGTGAATATGAATTGCAAAGTTCTTTTTTTTTTTCTCTTTATTTGGATGGATGTTAGAGTTCAGGCCGATGTCAAATGCTAATCCCCTGTGGCTCAAAGCCATGGCCGCTCCTTTTCATTAGGGTTGCAATGACTGAGCTCTTGGAGTCTGGTGGTTAAGATAATGCTCCCCAAGTCTGGGCGCTGTATGCGTTTGTGACCAGGTCTTACTCCCAGAGATAAGGAGCCGTGGGCCACACACATTTACATCACACAGGCCATGGAAGCCACGCAAGAATCAAACACTTTAATCCAGCACCAAACAATCGAAGAACTACTTCAAAGCAGAGCAAATCAAGCTAACTTTTCCAACATTTAATGGAAAGGTCTTTTCGTTTAACAACATAAAATTGTCCCATCACTTACTATGATTTTGCTGGCAGCTGCACGCTAATCAATCAGGACTTGGATCAAGTTGAGACCTGAACTTTTTTTGTCAACAAACGAGTTGCTGAATGTTTGATTGAGCCAAGTTGATGACTATGACCTTAGTTATTAGTGCAGTGGGTTAATAGGACGATCCATGTTATACTTAAGGCTAATGTACCACAAAGATCTTTCTCCTTGGGCTTGAGCTAAACTCAACAAAGGATTGAAGCAGTTCTGGAAGTTTGGGTCTTTGTTCAGCTACGTTTGTGCACGTTTCCACACTATGGCAATCAACTATAAATCTTTGTACTAAAATTTTACAAGCACAAATATCTGCACAAAATGCCTGTCAAAGCTCCTGAGCAAACACACACACGCATTCAAACGACACACATCTCTGCACAAAAGTCCAGAAGCCCACCACTCGACAGGAATCAGCCATCAGACAGTAGCATATTGACTCCTGAACAGGAGGTAGCCTGTTCTCTCTTCTTCCTAATTTCGGCTAATTCCCTCCATTTCCCCACCATTGATTAGTGATCAGGCCTCGTGTCTTTTGCCAAATGGGGCTACAGATGGGGGTTTGTGCATGAGTGGCTGGTGACAACATGTTCCCACAGCTCATGATCTAATCTTACTGGCATTAGGTGGAAAACTGGATGTTGTTGGAAGTGAAGCAGACAAAAAAAATTACAGTAGGCTTCTAAAAATCATTTTCTCAATGAAAAGTTAGTAACAGTAACATTTTGTACAGAGTGAGTTTGAGTTGTGGCAATGAGAGACTCAACCTATACAAGGCAGCAGTTAGGACCACGGCGCTGATTAATAGAGAGCGAGATAAAGGAAATTGATGGACACCCCCCTCTTCCCTTGATGAAGTGTCGAATGCACATTTATTTTTATCTCATTGAAGCATGTGTTTCCCCCGCTGCAATCCAGAAAACCACACAGGGGCTTTCCACTAAAACCAATGTGCACGCACAGGAGCAAACCACGGCGACTACATTCGATTTATATCAGTCTAATTTCTTTAAATCCAATTTGTATTCCATTCTACTGCCTTCTAATCATGTAGACCTCGAGTCTCCATCTGCTCCAGTCTTTCCTGTGGACATGAACGCAGCAGATGCCTCTACTGTTGTCCTTCCACTGCCAGGGAAAAGCCGATCTTGGTGAACAGAGGGCCCTACGTTGACGGTCAATGTCCTTGCTGAGTGGGTACAGTTAGGTGAAGAGACAGCAAAGGTCAAAAACATCCCTGTGCTAGAAAATACAGTGGTGAAACCTTCCATTGAATGTGGAAAGCAGTGCACAATTGTAGAGGGAAATATTTTTTCTAAACAAAACTCTGATTTATGCTGATGTATTTTAGGGACCTTTTTCTGGGACGAAATCGGCATCAGAAGTCAACTGGCGAGTACATAGAGCCGTGATCCCCAACCCCCGGTCCACGGCTGGTACCGGATCGTGGACCAATTGGTACCGAGCCGCGCAAGAAATAATTAAATATTTCCGTTTTATGTATTATTTGAGTCTGGAGGATCTTTTATTTTGAAAATCCTTTAACCGGATTCTCTCGGTTACTTGCGCACCAACATTGAGGCCAGAAGCAGCAAAATGAGTAAGAAACAGATGTCTTTGGAAAGTTTCTTTGCAAAGGGGAAAAGGCCCAGAGAAGAGACAGGAGAGTGGATTTATCCCGGACCGGTAGGTGAGCCCCACATTACAAGCCCGCTCTGCGTAACATGCGGCGACCGGCTCGCTGAGGCAATGAAGCTTCAAACTGCTTCGCCACGTAGAGACCAATCACGTCGTGCTCAAGCAACACACCTCGGGTGTTATTGTCTCTCATCACTCCCGGATGGGACCGTCTCGTTGCAGAGAAACAAGCTCGGGGCTCCCGTTAGTCATTATCGTGAGTTAAAATTTTTTACGAAAGTAAAATGTTCGTTTTTGTGGCGCATCTGTATCTTATTTTGAAGGGATATATAAACGTTACCATAGCGACCAGAGTCAAAGAGCGTTTGGGCAGTGGTCGAGAGGAGATGAGTAGAGCTTGTGAGTCTTAAGTCTGGTTTAGACGGCAAGATTTAAGAATTGTCGGCCGATTCTCCAAACCTCTGTGACCACAGAGCTGATAAAAGTACAACAGGTTCAATCGGTTTGTGTCTCCAGCCACACGGCAGAAGCAACACACCACACGAACCGATTCCAGTATCCAGAGGATAATCCAGTAAAACCACCAACATAGCGGGAATTTAGAATAACCAAACACGGATGACGATGTAGAAGCAATAGTGATAGTTTGTGGACTCATTTTGAAGAGATAAAAGACGTAATAAAAAGAATAAAAAGAAAAGGCGGTGGATAAAAGACGACGGGAGCAGCCGCTCTATTTGCTGCACTATGATTTGGAGGTGAACGTTTTTTCATAGTTAACATTTTTAACTGAATAAACATAATAAACATATATAATAATGACCTTTACATATAATAATAAACATTTCCATATATCATATCCGATATCCACCGGACTCTCAGTTGTTCGATATGTCAGCTGTTTGGGATTCCCCTCTGTTCTTACGTCACCGCGCTTTCTGATTGACTACCTGTCACATTCAACAGGTTACATTCTCGTTCCCAGTCAGGGAAAACCCCACAGGCTGTGATAAAAGGGCCAAGACAACCCCGGGCCGTAACAAAATTTCCAAGTCTTGACCCGTCCGCGGTAATAAAATGGTTGGGGACCACTGACATAGAGTATTAATACAACTGTTCTGCAAAGGCTTAAAGCTATAAAAAAAATATCTATTTTTACATATTTGTTGAAACTGTCACTATATTGTGACAGCATGGTAAGAGACCGATAATCTGTGGGGAAAAAATTTGCTCTTCTGTCTTCTCCCAGTGCTAACTCGAAACAACCAATCTGAGCCAGGAGGAGTGTCTTAGCGCTGTCAATCATCCTAAAGTTCCCCTCCTTTCTTACCAGTTGTTTCATTGCAAAAATATCAACATCAACATGTTAATCCGTATCTATAGGCTATTTGCTGTCCAAGAGAGCTAGATACAAAACTTTCTTCATCCAGACACCAGATCTTAGCTTCTCGCAAAAGTCGAAGTAAATTTTCTGTTTCCTACCGGCTGCCTTCCCCCCCCAGCCCCACTCTCTTTGCAGCAAATGGGCTTTCTGTTGCCCTTTTAATGCGATCATTGGTGCTGTGCAATCAAGGGCTCTCTGAGCTGAGGCAAGTGCACTTCACTGGGGCTCAGGGCACACGCTCCAATCAAACATGGCTGTGTTTCCCCCTGCCCCATCTGCAATAACACCACCATTACTTTTCACCACGGCTGTGCTGTCATCCACTCCTGGAGGAAAGCAGGAAACGGAGAACAAACAAACAAAGAATGCAGCCAGGGAGGGAAATCAGTAAGCAGTTGGTGAACCAGAAGATGATGGGGTTTCTTTTCAGCCTATTATTATTTATTTATTTATTTTTACGTCTTCTTATGTCCACATCACTGAAATGGATGCAACTTTCCATTATATGTGCACAAGCTGAACATGTTTGCATTCTTTTCATGACTCAGAGAAAGTAGCATGAAAGTACATCAAAACTCCACTTAAGTTTCTGATTTGAAAAAACAAACAAACAAAATCACCTCTTTATTTCTCCATTAATTCCAAGATAAAACATCTCCAATTATATCTCCGGTTATACTGACCACACACAGTTAGGCTGTGTTTTCTATTATCTTGGTCACATATTTATTCATGTGTGCAACAGAAGGTCAGGCCTTTGATGATCTTTTTGTAATTATTTTTATTAGCTCCCAGGAGAAATTCTAGCCTACAAACCAAATCAATACCCACACCAGTCTCAAGCAGAACATAAAGAGAAGGGCTCCCCAAAGAGATATTACTTATTCTGCCAGCAGACATTCGCTGATCACAGGTAACCAACAGCAACCTTGGACCAAGGCGAGAAGTTCCAGCCTCGGAGGCGCTGTAAAAAACATCAAACGCTAAAATGGAAAACCGGGACAAGTGGCTGTAGAAGCGTGGCTCAGCGAGAAGGAAACTTGGAATGGAATTGTACAACACCTGATGCCTCCGAACTGGGATACATTACAATGTCTGACCAAAGTATTCACATCCCTCATATGTGAATACTGGATGGTAAGTATTCACATCCTCAAAACTCCTCTGTTTTTTGAGGAGTTTTTCTGTTTTTTTAAATGGCATTTTACGTGACAGACCAACACAACCTGCCATGTAATTGTCAAGTGGAAAGAAAATGATGAATATACATAACGTGGTGTGCATTGCTTCTCTGGAACTCGGATTACAATTTGTACATCTTTAAATAATAAGTCACTACCATATTTGCACATCTAGATCTGTTTTTGCCCTCACTCTTTGTGATATTTCTTACATCCTCAGTGTTAGGGTCTGAGAACATCACTTTTCAAATACTGTCTCAAATTCGATATTTATTACAGGTGCACCAATATGAAAATTTGTGCTCATATTGACATTAATATGCTGCTATGGCCAAAAACAAATACTTAACAGATACTTGATATATATTGCATATGTATCAATAGTTTTTCAATACCTTGAAAAACAACCACATCATTAACTTCATCACTGCTTTTCTGATGCAGCTAAAATCCCCACAATCCTCTGCTGCATCACCATCACTGCCACATGACCAGACAAGAACCATATGACCTCCTTCCCTTCTCCTCCAGAAACAAACAGAAACAAGATGGAAATGGTTATCAGTTAATACTTGAATGCTTTTATTTTTCAGACTGATTCCAATATGTTAAAAAATTTGACTAATGTCATCCAATCCTCATGTTAGCACCGATATATTTTACATCTCTAATTTTTATCCAGAAAGATCTTGAATTATTTTCTGGTGCTTGCTAAAGAAAAGCATTCCCACAGCATGGTGGCTCATCGCGGGCATCATGCTTTCTGGGTCATATCTTTCCTTGACACATCGCCTTCGTGTCAGATCCATGTGCTTTATTTCAAACTAAACATTTCTCCTGGTTCCGTTTACCATTTTCCCATTTGGTTTCCTCTCACTGCTGAGACTCCACCTTTGCCCCCTGGTGTCTATCCGTTTCACTTGCTCTCTGTCCTATTACAGCCTGCCCTCAGTGTTTTCGGGCGATGGAGTCATATTCGTCATGTCATCAGAGAGGAAATGCGAGAGAGCAGCGGGGGTGAGGGGGGGAGAAACTGAGGGTGGTGAAAGACTGATGTTACCGGTCGTCTGCGCCTCAGCACCAGAGTGCTGCGACACCTCCGAGCGGCACGCTCTGCGCCCGGGATTCATCTTTCTTACACCAGGCTGTCAGTGGCAGCTCCAGTGCAACCCACTCACCCCCCGCCCCCCACACTAGACAGACACACAGCTCATCTCAGGGAGGTGTCACCGGAGCAGTCCAGCCCCAGAGGACCCGGCGAGCCTCGTGGTGACGACACGGAAAGCGAATGAAATGTGTTCACAGGTGCAGAGCAGAGTCTTCCATTTCATCTGCTGCTGAAATATAGCAAGTGGTCTCTTTGAGCTAGTTAGCTTTCAAGCTGCCATGATGGGCTCTGTTCCACCTTAGTGCTCTGAAGAGTGTCCTTCCCTTCTCCCCCTTAGATTTATACTCTGAAAGCAAACATGGGAGGTAATTCTACAAGCTCCCCACAACCTCTCAATGCATCCATGCTCGACTCCCAACAAATATCAGATAGAATTCCACGCCAAGTGTATTTCAGGCAGTGACAAGGTTGGGGGTCATATTGACTTTGCATCTGTGTATTTGCCCTCTCACTCTCTCCTCCCATACAGATGGGATATATAAATAGATAACTGTGGGAAACAGAATATCTGATTTTGCTGCAAAGGACCCAATCTGCATAGGTTCCATTTCAAGAAGTGCCACCGCTGTTTTTAAACAGGCTGCTCCTGTTGTCAGTCCTCATCCTGATGTCAATGCTATGGGCAGGAAAGGAGAAGCTATCTCTTACAGCAGACGTCTTGGAGGAAGAAAAAAAGATGAGATTTTTGACAAGAAGCTGAAGTGTAAAGCGAGGACATAGAAAAATTTAGATCTACTCATGGCGAATGTGAAAAGTGTGCTGCTCCCCTTCTGTATGGTCTGATTAGTGTATGGAGATTAGCAACAGCTCCGTTGGCCTGTCAGGATGCTGGTAGGGACTCTAAATTGTTTGATGCAGATTAAATGATTTCCGATGGAGGGGCCACTCAAGCATGTAGCTCACTGCGTCACTTCACCTTCTTCATGCCTCCCTCTCTCTTTCCCTGCAGATCCTTTTGATCAACGCGGACTTATCTTCACCTGGAAGCTTGATATGAAATTTTAGAGCCAAAAAATCTATAAATATTGAAAGTATAAATATTGAAACCTGAATAAATTATAGCTGGGGTTTCTGTTGTTTTCTAAAGGAGATCAATAATTTTCAAAAGAACACTTTGACATAAAAAAAAAAAAAAAAAAATTTTCAAAAGAACGCTTTGACATAAAAAAAAGCATTTGTAGACCATAAAAAACAGAAAAACATGTTTGGAAGGGACTTTTACAACAACATTCATATATCCAGGAAAAAGTGAGAAGTAACTGGATAATTTTAACAGGGAGAACTTTGCTTTAAGGAAAGCAAAAACCCAAAGTCAAGAAATGAGGAGAAATGAGTCCTTACATAAAAAAATAAACATCCAGATCTCCATGGCAACCACAGGTGTTGTTTATGAGCATTAATCAGATAAGAACATGCTTGTTTCGCAGCCATCTTTACTTCACATGTCCTTCCTTTGTACAAAATATCTGCAGATGTGTCTGGCTAAATTAATAATGGTTCTCTCTAAACTATGAGAAATAAACCTTAGTAATTATGTAACTTTTTTTTCTGTCAGAGTCAAATGAATGAGAGAGCATGTGACTTATTTCAGCCAAACACCATGCTGTGGGTAAGCTGACTGCAGACAGATTTATAGCATTTTAGAGGTATGACATAAGTCGCACAAATTGTAATATAGACTACGAACACAGAGCAGGCAAATGCAGCCCAAATCCAATTTTTTTTTCTACCCACATGCGACACATATCCAATTGCTTCATGGCAGTTTGAATGACCCAATGACAATCCATTCAGCTGCCCAGCAATTGTGCAACTATGTGGCACTAAATCAGACATGTAGCTGATAGTTTTCAAAGCATCTGCAATTTGAACGGTCAAGTCACATTTAATATGACTTTTGATACAAGACAAGCACCAGAAAGCGGCACCAGCAGGAGCTAAACGTAAGTGCAACAAATTCCAATAAGACTCTGTAATTAACTTAATTAAAAATGTTAATTCCCACCATTAAAAATAATGTAACTACTGTAAACTACAAGTCTTGAATTGGAAAGTTGTACATATTTGCTCTTTGAAGATGCATTTTTGTGCACTTTAGATTTACAGGAAAATCAATGAATGATATATGAAGGCATATCAATCAACATTTGTGTAGCCAAACCAGATAAGCAGCAATCAGATTTTGTGATCTTTTCAGATTTGTGACCGTGTGTGATATTAACAAACCTGCTCCGAAAACAACAACAACAAAAAAAAGACTGATTATTTTTTAAGTGTAGCCACGTTCCAACATATAACCCAGGAAGATGCAATGAAATGTGGTATCATCCAATTCCCCCCTCAAGCATTTTAATCTCTTTAATGCTGAGCTGCCACTGCAAATTGAATGAAGAGAAATAAATAAGTGTGTTATTGCTGGGGCTGAAGGGGGCGGGTGAAGCCTCCAGGTGTCCTTGATACTCTACGTTGAGAGGTGATAATTGGAGGTGCTGCGTGCATGCTGACCTGCAGTGAGCACATTACTGTATCCCTGCAGTCAACACCCTCCTGTCACTCCAGCAATCCCCGAGCCAAACAATACCAACTTGAGGAATAGGAGCTATAACGGCAATCCATCCAGGTGATGGACTCACAGAGCGGAGCAGGGGTAATCAAATGGCTCTTATACCCCTCAGTGTATTTTTTATTTCTTTTAACGGAGCACCACAGGGAGTTGAGATGAGATTTATAAAATTTCTATACTGTACTGTGGGACACTATGTGTGGCTTTCCTTCATACTACAGCATCAAGGGTGACGGCAGTAAGTAGTTAAAGGGCTTATTCACTTTACTTGGCTCCATAAAATCACGGTGACACAAAAACAGTATATAGAGTTCAGAAGTATTCACAGACACACATCCACTTCGATTTAATAATCCTAAAACCGGGTCTGTTACCAGGACGCTAAGTAACAAATGTTTACAAGCGGTTTTCCAGAGAAAAAAAGAAAGAAAGTCACCACCACCCTGGAAGTGAACCGGGAAAATAAAATCATCAAGGGAGTAATTGTTTTTTGTTTTCAAAGCTGGTACAAGAGTTGTGACTCTTGGCTGATGTCCCTTTCCACACAGACTTTCATTGCAGTGCCGCTCTCATAGGGAGTCATTAGTTAAAAAAAAATCGCCCTGCTTGTAGAGCCCATGTTATTGACATTGGGGACCACATGATAAAATATTTGGCGCTGAAGTTCTTGTGTTATTTTAATTACGGTGAATATAAAAGGGTAAAGTGGGTCAGGATACTTCAGCACTTGAGCTGTTCTTAGTGCCTTGCAAAAGTATCACAATTTATTCAACTGTTGCACCATTTTCTAAATGAAATCACAAACTCCACTGTATATTATTAGGATTTTATATGACAGCCTGACAAAAAGTAATTTGCATTTGTGAAGTGGAAAGAAAATTGCGCAAGATTTACAGAAATTAGAACAAAAATATAGTCAAAATAGAGACATCTTTCTATAACCTATGCTCAGTCGGATTACATTTGACCAGATTACCTGCCTCTACTAAAAGAAAGCATCGTCATGGCAGCCTTATACCTTACTTAAGTGTTTAGGTGGATACTATGCACTCTCCGCCACACAATATTTTACTTCTACGCCAAACAGTTCTGTTTTGCTTGGGTCTGTTTCCAGGTTATCTTACAAAGGGTGCGTTCACACCAGCCCTGTTTAGTTCACATTAATCAGACTCTAGTTCATTTGTATAGAAAGTCTGGTTCTTCTGGGGAGGTATGAATGTGTGATCAAATGCTGATGTGAAACAAAAAAGAGAACCCTGATTCACCTAAAAAACCACTAAATTTCTGTTTTATAAAGAGGCATGTTGTTTTTGTGTTGTTTCCTTCACTGGTTCTTGGTGCAGTGCCACCACAGGTGAAAGGGTGAACAGGCTTTTTAGTCTGTTTGACACAGTGCAGGGCAAAAGCGAATCGTACCACCTGAAAATGTAACAAATGTTGAAACTTTGGTCCCCGTTTGAACCAAATCTCCTAGACTATCAGGTGTGAAGACATTCTAAAGTTTTTAATAACTGGTGTATCAGTTTAGTTGGACAGTCTGGATCCCTAGGTAACCTCTAAACCTAGAAGTATTCAATTAGAAATCCAATAAAATACATTAAAAATTTTTTGTTGTAATGTGAACCAAAACCAACAACATCGCTGGAACAGTCTACCAACCACAACCTAAAAGCACAGACAAAAAAAAAGATGTTGCTCTATCTTAAGTACTCAAGTTGCAGCACTACACATGGTCTGAGGTGGCAGAACAAGATACTTATTCAGTGGTCCCACTACTCCAAACTGCTTTCTTTGCAGTTGCATTTGGGCCATTGCTGCGTCTGATGGATGCGTTTTCAATTGTCGCACTCCAGCTGTCCGTCTTCAGACATCTCGCTCCAAGAGACAGCTAATGCATTTTTATTGCCGGTCTTCACCTCATTCAAGAAACTGGTGAGAACAGGAGCTCAAGTAAAACTGTCATGAAAACTCTTGACAGCAAAAACAATGTCAGGCGTTATTGACAGAAAAGACAAAGAGGAAAAGCAAATAGAGTATTTTCACTTATTTGAGTAAGACAGTAATTAAACCTCTTTATGTCTGCCTGTAGGGACGGGGACATGTGTGGGCTGGTACCCATGAGCATGTATTATCTGCCGTGTACTTCTGTGAGTCATTCAACCTTGACATCTCTTCCACCTTATCAAAGGGGAGCTTTGAGGCAGTCAAACACAGACTGGGGGCAACTGGACACAGTAAACAGATGCTTCCCAAGACAACATTTCAGAGGAGCATACAACATAAAAACACAGATAGGGCAAACATGTTATCACTTTTTTTATCTGACTTCCTGTTGTTGCTATTCTTCAGTTTGCATAGATAAGACTGCTCTTCACATCTACATGATAACAGAGTTATCCAACCAACCAAGAGTCCGTTTGAACAACTGGAGTTCAAAAGCTTCTTTACCATCATCTCATAAGGGATTATAAAACAGTAATTATAAGAGTATTTTCTGTTGGCCTGACCCTTAATTAGCTGTTTTGGAAACAAAGACATTGACAAAACAGAAAGGGGATTATATCTATGCCCCCTGGGCCCCGAAGGGGAAAAGCACAGGTGCGTATTCTTGAAGTTCAGGTGTGTGAGGCAGGTGAAGGCATTTACAATCTGCCTTTACTTCACAGTCAGCACACTCAGTTCATCATGTTACTCCTCCCCCCAACCCTACCTTCGCATACACTCGTGTTATACACAGCCAGCACAGGTGTACAACAAATCCCTCAGTGTTTGAATTCCACCCTCATTGATAGACGCTCGCACAAAGACAGCATACGAACAGAGAAGACATGGTTAAAAGAAAAAAAAAAGTTTGCGATTTAGATTGTCCAAATCATACAAGACAGCATGCTATCTACCAAATTTCAGTAAGCACAATTTTCAGTATTCAGTTCAGTAGTAATCACTGGCTTTTCTTTAGGCAAATGCATTAAGTTATTATGTAACTTTCTGCTCTGTAAATGTCACTGCTATGCATGAGTGAGGCTCAATAAATTAGCGGTATTACCTTCGATGCATTCTGCTGGTATACAGAAAAACCAACCAAGTGCATTGTCTGTGGCTGACATTTTCTTATGCACATGAGGTCTGTGAGGGGATAAAGTGAATGATCTGCAAGGTCTAGGGGAGCAACAATATATCAATATCAGGAGACGAGACGATGCACAATTTTGGGTTCACGAGAATGAGATTTCAAAACTATTTCTGGGAAAACAACATATTTTTTGGCTCAAAATCCAAGAAAGCATTGACAATGTTTATTTTTATCTAATTAAAAACAGAATAAGGGCTTCATAAATCTTAAACTATGCCTTAATGTATCTGATCAGTGTAAGAATTTTAGATTGTTAATGGCAAATGACTACAGTCCAGTTTCTAATTGTAAAATAGCCCTGTATTACATTTATTAATATTCTCAATAAGATTCTGAATCAAATGCATCTTTAACAGCTAATGCTTAGCTAGTCACAAGTTTACCACAGTGCTAACAAAATATGTATTTTTTGTCAATAGCCATTTTTTATCAAATATCCAGAGCTGTCAAAAAAATTATTAAAAATGTGTGGTTTGTTTAGTGTTAATGTAGCAGAGAGTTGTAAGCTAGCAACAGACCTTTATTAGCGTAGTGTCAGCACCACAGGGCATATGAAAATATCTGCTCCCTTTTAAGCTACAAAATAAGATTATCAAACATAGAAACTCAGAGTCTTTGTAATTGGATCTCATGTTATAATATCAAGCTCTCATGCTAACAGCCAGGCTTCATTTTGACAAAAAAATATTGTGGAGCGTGTGAGCTGGAATTATGAAACAGAAATGTATTTCTGTTTCTGTGTTTAGGAGTTGTTTAGGAGTCCTAGACATATTCATATCTAGGACTTACAGCCATTAGCTAGCATGTTTTGAGTCATACTTCCTTTCAACAATAAATATTGTAGCTTTTAATTCCAAGTGAAGTCTTTGTGTAGTGCCAGAACTTTCCAAAGACAAATCTGAGCAAACAGAAGTCTGCTAAACTCAAAAGTTGTTTTGTTTGTGGCCTAAAGGGGTGGAGTGACAGCTTTTGAAACATGATCCCAACAGCTTCCTGCCTTTGCTGTTTAGGAGTTGACAAGCCCTCGTCACCAGTCAAACAACACTGATCATTTGAATACACAAGGACTTGTTCGCATTCACCTCTCCCTATTCCTTTATTCCCCTCAACTCCCTTCCTGTTATAATCACTGCCACAGAGTCTCAATCTCACAGCTCAATTTTGATGATAATCAGAGAACAAACAGTGGTGGCGTGTATGGGGGCTGAGGAAAACGACTCGGCTGACAGTGATGAGACAGGGGGAGACAGTAGATAGGAGCTTCCCATAGATCTCAGATGAAGGTTCGTCATTATAGCAGTCCCATTCCAACAAATGAAGCACAATTACAATAGCATTACTTAAATGCTGCCAGCTCAGGCAGAACAATCACATTTGGGGCAAAGCATCACAGCAGCTCTAACACAGTGACCTCAGCCTTCCTCATCACTCACCTAGACTACTTTAATCTAGGTTTACTTTCCATTATAGAGCAGTGCTTTAAGCCTCCCATTTAATCATGACCATCAACAGAGCTGTTAGTCTCCCATGTCCTATCGCAATAAAGCATCATCGCTGCCATTTCCCAGCCTAAGATTGTACTGTTAAACAACTCTTCTCTCAATTTTTAGATTTGATTATCCTCATCCTCCCTCTTTTTGCCTTCCCTTTCTCCCACTCACACTGCAGTTTGAGTTTTTCGTGACTCAGCATTAGACAGACCACAACCATTATGCGGATCAGGCGTCGCTCACGAAGTGCCCGTCCCCAAGTGCTCTTCTCTCCATGACCAATTTAAGTTTTACTATCTTTCAACACCCAAGATGAATGTGATGTCACCACCTCCTACATCAGTCGCAAGCATGTGGGAGATCTATGAATAGCAGAGGCTCAGCAGTGGGGTAAACATTGAAAAGCATATTATAATCCAGCATGGATAACCACACAGCTGCTTACAGTCGCAATACTTTCTACCAGATATCCACCCTGGCTACAGCTTTCAAGACTAATGCTATTTTTCTCCTTTCAGTCTCTCTCACCATCAACTTTTCTCTTCTCCACACAGGGAGTATTAATCACAGAACACTAAACAGCTACTGACGCCATTTAGTAGGCCTGGCTTTGTTGGGCTTTGGCTCCCAGTCAATTCAGCTCCAGCCCCTTTTTGTACACCCAAGTGGGCCCTTCAAAGAAGCTCCTCCCCTCTCCAAGGACCATCATATTACCTCTTAAAAACCTGGGTGATGGGTGAGTTTTACTTAGATGTGGGTGTAGAGCAAAGCAGAGTGGGAAGGAGGGCAACAGGAGAATGATTGGGGAGATCCACCGCTTTGGAGAAATAGTGCACCCTTCTCCCTTTTGGGTGAGCTCGTAATGCCATCAGCCTGTGCCTAGCAACCAGTGGGGTTTGGCCGAGGAGATGAAAAGATGCAACGCAAAATGAAAACAGAAGAAAGGGAGACTGGAAAACGCAGAAGGCATGAACACTGAAGTAAAAAGGATCAGGGATAAAACTTGCAGCTGTGAAGAACTAGAGCAGGGGCTGGCAGGTGAAAGAAAGGAACAAAATGGGACCTTACAGACTGTTGCATTTACTCTAAGCTTTTCTTCTTTTCTTCTTCTTATCTTAATAAGCAGTACGACAAATGCAAACCCAACATGTTTGAATCAACACATGGGCTAAGATGTGTCTCAAAATACCATGCAATGATAAAACTTGTCTTTATATCTATCTCAATTTTCATCATTTGCACTGGCCTACCTTTGATGACTGTGGTGAGTCACCACATTAACTCTGCTCCCCCCATTAAATGAGTTCTTTTGTAGGCCACTGAATCCCAAGAAACCACATAAAATCTTACTGTAAGGATGCTTACTTTGCATTTGGTGAATGTCTGGCTGTTCAGAACAGGGAATTGAAATTACTGCAATTAATCAGCATACAGCTCATTTGCTTTTCATATTGTTATTAAACAATTTTAAAATATGAACATAACTCTTGGCAGTGTATGTTTATTTTTGGTTCAAAGCAGTTTCTGCTGTAATTCAACACTGGCAATTCTAAGTCACAGCAGCAGAAGGACCAAAGAAATGCATCTAAAAACTGGATGTGCAACAAAAATCAATATGCAAACCAAAAAGATTAGAATTATGTCTGCTAACTATCAATTTAGGATATCTAAAATGGCTTCTAAGCATGTCTTTTACTATTTTACAGTGGTCTCAACATGTTTATCAGACATGTAGCCACTCTCAAGAGACCATTGCAAATTATTCAAACCGAGGCATGCCTGCTCTAAAACTGACTACATCGTATAGTCTTGGGGACAAAGAATTAAGTATTTTTATGGATGCACCATTGACTGTGGCCAAAAATGATTTCCTGATGTTATTAGAAATCTGACTTACATATTTAAATTTTAATTCTTTATGAGTTGTTTTTTTTTCCCTCTAAAGATTATAACAAAAAAACAACAAAATGGGTTGTTTGCTGCATGTAGCAATAATAACTCCAAAAGAATTAAGACTATCCCTATATATATATATCTATAAAATGATATTCCTAACCTTTATCTGAATATCAGTGAACGCAAAGCAGTCAGTCAAAGCACATACTGTTGTACATGTTGTGTTTATAGACATAAATGATGGAACTTGTAAGTTTTGTTACATTTCATTAGAAAATAAGAAATTAATTATTTTACTGAATGGAGCCAATCAAGAAAAAAAAATTCTAATTCTCTATTTTACTTATGGGTGTATATTCATCTTCAAAATGTATCACAGGGAGGGTAATTTATGTCTGGAATAGCAGGTCAAAATCACTGCAAGCAACAGAACAGCAATCATCTCCTGCAGCGGGAGGCTATCTGTTGGACTGAACTGCCTGGCCGTTTTACTTTTACGCATTAAGATGCTTAATCCCAACAAATCATGACAACCACTCATCGATGTTTGCCTTGCCAGGATATTAACATTCACGTTCAGTTATTGTTCATCACAACAATAATATTTCTAGCAACTTATGGAATCTAAGCTGGTCAAAATAATTTGTCTATTTAAGTGAGTTGCCAGCCTCAGCGCTTAATATAGTTTCATATCTATTGAAGATGAAGTTTTACATAACACGTTAAGAACTTACCATCAGCTTGAAAGTACAGTAATCCACTAACAAGGATGAACGCTAGCGGACCCATCCTTGCATATTAAAACATCCACAGCGGTCGCGCAAAACCTCTAATTCACAGAGAGGGCAAAAATAGGTAAAGACTGCGCTCAAGTCCGCTCCACCGGCTATGGGAGTGATGGACAGCTCCCAACACTGTCCTACTCACTGACAAAAGCCAGCTTCAGTGTCCAAACACACAGAGGATCCATTTAACAGTAGTTCACCCGGAGCTGCTCATCCAGCCTCCAAACTCTAGGCTCTTTGAGGAAATATTATCCCAGTTTGTCCGGTGAGTTCATCCGCAATTGTTGCTGTGTAACGAGCCGGAGCTTTTCAGAATCTTTCGGGGCAGAAATCAAAGTCCAGACTGAAGAAATAAAAACAAAAATTAAACGCACATCTACGCTTTCCTTCAGAGGCAACTCAGGCACCTTTCAAATCTTCAGCGAGGATGTCTGCGTTTGAGGACAACCAGGAAACCCGCCTTCAACTTTCACGCGCCCCCCCAAAAAAGTTGTTTTATTCTTAAGAAAACCGGCTTTCAAAAGCCCCATGTGCGTAGCTGTGCGTAGCTGGTAATATAGCCCCAATAAATGTACAGTCACACTACAGTTCAACATCCTCCTCTCTCTCTCCGTCTCTCTCTCACGCTCTCTCTGTGCGTTTTGGTGTGAACAGCGCGGCCGCTAGGAGCGCCTGGTCTCCCACATCCCAACACACTGAGGCTGAGCGGGCGGGTAGCGAACATGGACCGGTACCAGAGGGCGGGGTAGAGCAAAGCAGCGTGGAGAACAACATATTATTATCAATTATTAATTATTATTATTATTATCATTACTATTTTTACCAGTGGTTCTACTGGACAATCACTTTGCTGTGGTTTACAGGGAACTTCCCTACTATGGCACGAGTGAAAGACTTCCATTCAAGGAGCTAAGTGGACAAACCTTTATATATATATTTGCAAAGCATTTATAGTAGGTCACTCATATAAGGAATTATTTACCTTCTGAAGCAAGCTCTGAGACAGAAAAAAAGCAGCATGCCATTAGAGTGCTGGAGGTTCAACATTCACACTAGTCAACAGGTAAAATGTACCTTAATTCAAGAGGGGACAAGTCATTCAGAATATTGAAATCTAATCTCTTCTGTGAGAATGTGTTAAATTCTCAATCAGTGGACTCAAAACTAAATTTATTGCGGAATCTTAGGCTGCTTAACATGTGAGGGGTTAATGTGTTCAGTTGCTGATGCAGAATTGTAAATATGATCTTTGTCAGAAATCAATGGCTTGATTGACCGAGCCCCCTGCAAGACGAGAAGAGCTGATGTGGCTCTACATACCACCAAGAAACTCAAAAGTCTCTTCCCCCACCGAAACCCCTATTTCTTTCCTTAGTAGTATGCAGCGAAACACGGTGAGAACAAACCCAAACCACTGCAATCCAACATTTGATCAGGGATGAGACTGAACATGTAAAAAAAGAAATCCGGACTCAATATGCTGATGTTTAGAGATGGAGGGTGGGGTTGTGTTGTGTGGTGTGAACTACTGCCCAGCAACCCTTCACATGATGATCCCATGCAAGGCTTTACTGGAGAGTGAGCTATGAGTTATGAGCTCCCCCTACTGGTATGTGTTAGAACAATTCTTAGTGTCTGTGTTTTTCTGTGCAGCCCCTCGAAGAGGCATAAAATAAGAGGACATATGCACAATCAACAGTGATAAAATAAACAGCTTTGCTATTTATGTAAGAGACATGTGGCAATGCACGGAGGCTGTATGTTCAGTCACTAAATAAAGATGTGATGAATATCAGAGTAAAATAGAGTTTTGCAAATGCATTCATGCCGGTTTATTTACAATTTGTCACATACCACAAACTTTAGTATGTTGAATTGAGATTTTTTTGTAGCAGACCAACACAAAAGTTGGAATCTGCTTCAGGGTGAACTTCATTTGAAAGACCTGGTTTCATTTTATTAATTAAAGGGCTTTATAAATAATTTGGCAAAAACAAAGTCTATATGTCACAGTATAAATCGACCTTAGGAGAGTGGGTTTTCTTTAATGACATTTATATTGTGGTGAGAATATTACTCAAGAACAACATGCATAGACAACATGCAGAGATGCATAGATCAACAGCTCAGATGGGTTAATCAGTCTACTTGACAAATAATGATATATTTGACAACATGGGGAAAATGTTGTTAGAGGTGAAATAATATGCCAGTGGAACTAGTACTTAAGCATTCAATATTAAGGACTTACTGACTTAAAACAAGCTCTTATATGTAGTAGAAAATATACTTATAAGTCTTATTTCATGTGTACTAAGACATTAGCACTAGAAAATAGATTAAAAATACTTTGTAAGATTTTGTACCTTTGCAATGTACAGATAGCGTTAGCTTACGTCATCCATGAGGTTTATTACTTTGCTGTTATAGATGCAGAAGTTTTACTGAGCTTTATAAGTTGCTCTCAAACATCAGTGTCTGAGCATTAGGACAGCTAGCGGAATGGGATTTGCTGTCTGCCTGACTGATAGGAAAAGTACCTTCAAACAACACTTTATATTTGCCTTCTTTGCTGAAGAGGGTCATATACACTGGATGAACTCAACCACCTTACCAGTATTTAAAACTTACAGCCACAGCTCATTGCTTTGCACAGGTGAGCAGCTGATGAAAGAAGAGAGTCAATTGGGAAAAATGGGTCAATTAACGTGGATTTTGACACCAACGAAGATCTGTGAATAATATATTTTTCTTTTATTGTTTCTATTAACGGTTGATTATTTTGACAACCCACTTTGAATAGACCATCCCTGCTGAGAAACATGAGAAACAGCATCATGCTGTGGGGAGGCTTCACTTCAAAAGGAACAGAAAAGCTGGTCAGAGGTATTGGGAAGATGGAAGGAGCTCAACACAGCAATCACAGAAGAAAACTTTTTAAGGCTTCAAAAGATTTGAGACTCCAGTGGAGGTTAATGTTCCAGCAGGACAATGATACTAAACCATAGGTGTCAATTCCAGCCCTTCAGGGTCAGTGTCCTGCAACCAGATGTGTCTCTGGTTCACCCACTTGTGGTGGCAGCAACATCCTGTGGGGAAGCTTTTCAAACAAGGTCAAGAAGTGTTGATGGGAAGATGGATTCTAACTGAGGTTGAGCTATTTTTCCGATAAGAATGCACAACTTTGTGTCAATCTGTCTTTTACAAACCCCAGCTGATGCACTAAAGTTTGTTATTGAAACTGGAAAAACAATGTGACAAAGTTTAGGAGAGCAAAACCTTTTACAAAGCACTTGAAATCTGCCAGGTGGATGGATTAAGTCTCCATCCATTATCATCCACTTATCCTGGGTGAGGTCAAGGGGGTAGCAGTTTAAGCAGGAAGACACACACTCCCTTCTCCCCAGCCACTTGGGCCAACTCCGCCGAAACCTGAGGTGCTCCCAAGCTGAGAAACATAGTCCTTCCAGAGTGCCCTCTGTCTTCCTCTGGGTCTCCTCTCGGTGAGACGTGCCCGGAAAACCTTACTAGGGAGTCGTCCAGGGGGGATCCTAACCAGATGTCTGGACCACCTCAACTGGCTCCTCTCAATGTGGATGAGCGGTGACTCTACTCTGAGTCCATCCTGGCTGACCGAGATTATCACCCTTATCTCTAATAGGAGCCCAGACACCCTGCAGGAGAAATTCCTTTCAGCTTGTATACGCAATTCCGTTCTTTTGGTCAGTGGCGGTTTATGATATGGGCGACATGGGCAATTGCCATAAGCACCATCTTGTGGGGGACGACATGAGCGCCTCCCCGGTCCCCAATCGGAGGACTCAAGACAATTGCACTAGGAACTAGCTCAACTTGGTAAGATTCTGTCTTTGTAGTGAAGCTCTGACACCAATTGTACAAGGATCTAATAGCCCACATCAAAGGGTCAGGTACCCTGAACTACCCCACACTTGAGTCCCCAAAGTACCTGGTAGAACTCCTTCTCCATGTCCAGAAAAACACATATAGGCTGGTTGGGTAAACTTCCATGCACCCTTCGGTACCTTGCAGAGGTTGCAGAGCTGGTCCTGGAAATTAAATCTAATTTACATTAATAATCTATGAAGAGAAATTATCAATTGGACCGAAATGTTTCCCAAATGTCCTATTTTCCTTCCCTTCATTTTTTTTTATGGATAATAGCCAAAGAATATTTTCTATGTACCAACTTGCTAAAGCTTTGCTTTATTCCTAGACAGCCTCAAAACCTGCAGGAATGTGTACTAAAGACTTGGATTTCTACTTTTATGATTTACATCAAAGACATCCACACAACAAAGTCCAGAGTATGTCCTCTGAAGATATCTTTGAAAACCCAGCTCTCCCCATTACAAAGTACGGAGGCTAAGACCATGACAAAGGCTTTGGCAAAGGGAAACACTTCTATCACCTTTAATAATAGCTTTGACTGCTCATGGCTTTTTTTCATCTGTTTATTGAGCTACATGTCGACGCTTGCCCTGAAAAAGGCCCTTTCTGGGAGCAGCAGCGTTGTTGCAAGGACTCTTGCTGGCTCTCACTGCAGGCTGTTGCTGTCAGCTGGCCAGACACAGTGATTTGTCTTCATATTTTAATATGTTTTCGAGCTGCATACAAACGTTTTTTCTCAATGTCTCTGTGGCGTCCCAGATTCTACCGTATGCACACAGCCATGAACGCAAACAAAGAGCCGAGCAGAAATTTATTGTGTCAGTGTTGCTGAAGGTTCAAGGCAAATAAAACAGGGGGGAAAAAGTGGGGAATTGGAGACAGGTCATTTACAAAGAAGGAAAGCCCACTTCAAACATAAACAATAGAAGCCTCATTGATGGAAAAGGAAGTAGAGTGTAATTCTCCCTCAAGCCCAGCCTTTTATTCCCCGCTCTCAAACACTTTATCTGTTGCAGAGGCTGCGATATTCCCCGGGTTTCTAAATATCAGCTCAAAGTGGATTTATTTTAATTAAACTGGAGGTTGTGTTTGTTCAGGACACAACACATTACATAAAAAATGAGATGGAAGGGGCTAAGCAACGGAGATGATAACTCACGGACACCATCATATGAGTTTATGCTTCATTCCACTGCTGGGAAAAAAAAAAAAAAACACCACAAATCTTTTATTAGGGCTGTATTTTTAGAATATTACTGCCACACAGGGTTTTCAGTGTTGATTTGTTATTTCATTTTTGAAAGAAAAAAAAAAGAGTATCCAAAAACAAATGAGGGTGGTGTCACTGAGGGGAAAGTAAAGAGTGTGTGGGTTTGGAGAGGATGAAGCACTGAAGCCAAACAGTGGTTAAACACATTTGGGGAAAGTGTTTTTACTACTTATTTTGTTAGAACAGAGCATTTCTTGTCTCGTAATTACATTCTGCCACAATTACTGTCTCATTCTTGTCCAAGTATGTCTTTTTAACAGGATAAAAAGTATTACTCAATTATCTGGTCTCTGGTTTATCTCCAAACATCTGCTCACTGATGGATCAGGGGTCAAGTTGTCTCATTGTTCTGGGGCCCCCACAACTGTTCTGACCCACAGTGCCTTGTAAGAGTATAGGTACCATCTTACCTCTTTTTCAGTTTATGACACATCCTCAAACTTCAATGATGACAATTGCCTAATACACAACTCCATCCATTTCTCCCATGAACTCTCACTAGTTTATGTTCTTGCTAATTAAACACATTCCCAACAGCATAATAGTTTTCTGCCACATAAGTGGGCTAGTTCCACATAAGTTCCTGTTTGATCTGTCCAGAACTATTAAACTTAACTCCATAACTTTATTGCTGACTCATCTACTGTGTTTCTTGGTTTTTGGGATGTTTTTAATCACTAATGTTCTACAATAAAACATTTAAGAGCTTCACAGAACAAATGTATTTATACTGAGATTAAAATATACACAGATTAACTTCTTTTGTGAACTACAAACATTCATCTTATTGGTTACAATGATTTCTATATGTCAGAGCAAAGGACGCAGAATACAGTTGCCCAACACTGCTCATTTCTATCTGTAAAACATGTCAATATGACAGATACAGCGTCATGATCAAAAAAACTGAACTCAAGTTTCATTGGTTTGCTTATGTCAGCTTATGTCAGTTCCAGGTTTCTAAACTCTGCCTATATTCCGCTAATGTCAGAAAAAACACAATTTTGCACTTAGTTGCATTCTTTATCTATTAAATAAAGAATGCAATTAAAATAAGTGAATAAATTTGTTTGCGCAATAAAACATTAAAAACCATGGCGCATTGTGATCCTTCAACTACTTCCTGTCATCATCTTCTTCTTGGTTTGCGAAAGTGACAATAGTATTTCCATTAGAGTTTTGCAAAAAAAAAAAGAAAGAAAGAAAGAAAG
>NW_006800256.1:415105-418648 GCF_000485575.1 Poecilia formosa
TTTGTAATAAATATTTGTATTTCCTAGATTAGGCTGTATCTACCATGCAGCCTAATCTAGGAAATTCCAATAAAAAAACATCAAAGTTTGTGATAAAAATATGCACAAGTTCAAGGAATATGAATAATTCTACAAAGCCCTGTGAATTCACTCAAGTAATATGTTTTCTTCTGTTACAGGGAACTCACACACATGTTGGCTCAGCTTCATGGAGCGACTCTGAACACTAGCCATAGCGTTGCTCCTGCCGTAGATAAAAGCCCAGCTGAGGATCAATAAGGCGTCCCCGAGTGGAGAGTCTGATATCTTTGAGACAATCAGGAGTGTGTACAATGGCAGCAGTGCACTCTGGGGTTTTTTGCTCATGATACATTGCCACAGAGGAATTTGTAGCATCTTAATTGCACGTAACCACGACACAATTCAGAAGCAAACTATGAATCACAAGACAGGCAGCTCCAAAATACGTAGTCTCAGCAGAACGGCCTCTCTCGCATGCATCTTGAGGGAGAAGGAGAAAAGTGTTTTTAATTGTGTGGTGGGTCAGAGGTTCCGGTACCAACATCACTCATGATCAGATCAGAGTGGTATTTAGGGAGCTCTTAGCTGGATATCTTTAAAGGCTGAATATCCCCTTTCCTGAGTTTGGGTCCTGGCATGGGGATGATTAGGAGCTGGAGGTGGGAGGAGGTAGTGTGTGATGTGTGGAAGGGGTGATTAATGTAGATGTCAGCGTCTCGCCCCTCCCCTCTACTGCTTCCTCCCCAGCATCAGTAATGGCACCTGGGGAAGGTGGAATGGGTCTACCTGCAGCCCAGACTCCCTCAGCAGGGCATGATTCTTCCCCATGATCCTCCTCTGTCAGCAGTCCTGTCACCGGGCCCAGATCAGGCCCTTATTAATGAGCCTCTATGTCAAACACAGATATTAAGCTATGCTCTGCTCCGCGCCCAGCCTAGGCAATAACAGCCGTGCCCGATGACACATTTCCAAACAATACAGTGACAGAAACAGGAGTGCGCGCACGCGTGCACACCTCACGACGCCCTCATAATTCTTAAAAACATTACTGCGTGCCCGCTGACGTTCCCTGAAATATCGCTTTCTTCTTTAGCAACTTTTACAGATAAATTCCAGCATGACAAACAGTGCAGAGATCTATAGGATATCTCTCTCTCCTCCCTTCCCTTCTGCTCTTTAATACACATAACCCGGCATCACATTATGCTGAAAAAACTGACAAAGCTTTCACTGTGATATATAGCTCCGACAATGCAAAACACTCACCTCAGCAGTGAATGAGACCCATTCGGTTATAAAATGTAATAGAGGAAAGACTCGGTAAAACCTCTGCAAGCGCATATTTACCCTCGCTGAAGGTTCTGTTGCTTTACTGGAGTCTTTTCTGGGGGGTTGTCATGATTCAATAAAAAGATCAAAATAGTAGATGTTGAAACATCACACTCAACCATAATAGATACTCCCTGGTGTGGCTTTACCTTCAAGTATTTTGATGACAATTTGAACTAAAAATATAAAATATGGATTTATCAGTCCAAAAGACATTTGAACTATTGATCTTCAGTGATTTTGTGTGTAATCTGACATTTCCAATTGTTGTCTTATTATTCCCAAAGAATGGTTTCCTGACAATTCTTGTTCTGCTGAGGCCATTTCTGACGAGGCTCTGACAAACAACAGATGGATCGGATGGAGGATGATGAATCTTTTAGGACCTAGCTTTTTCTTTTATATTCACACTCTCCAGTATCCTCAGTTTGGAGGAAAACTATACCAGATGCACATTTGTTGAATTCTAAGTTCCCTAAAGGGTGCTGTTGACAGAGTTTTGTTGATTCAGCAAAATAAATGACACATTTCATAATAGCAACCTTTTTTTTAAAAATATCACTGTTTTTTTCTATGCTGGATTATCTGTTTTTGTGTACAACACCTCATATTCACCTTCCTAAGTGTTTCTGTATATTTTTTGAAACACTTTCTGAAATACCTCAAATATTTGTGATGTAAGAAGAAATATATTAAAGTATCCAGTGACTAAAAAGGAACTTTGACAGGTAACCAAAAATTGTTGGATATTATGTTCAACAATGGCAAGAGTATCTGTCCCAAAGGAAGAAAGAAAAAATCTATTTAAGGTTGGTTAATATGGGTTAATGTTTATCATTTAATACACTAAAGACCTGCTATTGTTATATCTACCTTCCAGGACTCTCAGGTCTTCTGGTTCTGCTCTGCATCCCCAGAACCAGAACCAAACATTGAGAAGCAACATTCAGCTTTTATGTGCCACAAAATATGGAACTGCAAAACAGCTGAAACACTGAGTTCCTTTAAGTCAAGACTAACACCCTGCCGGTTTATAGCTGCCTTTGATTAGTAGTAATTGGAACATCCATCATTATATTTGATGTGTATTTGCTTGATGTTGTTGTTGATGTCATTTGACAAAATGTAAAGCTAATTGGTTATTTCATAATTGGTGACCATATCCACTTTGGTGATGTAAAGCACTTTGACCTGTCTTGTTGCTGAAATGTATGATGCAAATAAACTTGAATTGTACATGTATCAACCTAAAAGACGGTAACATCTTCCAAAAGTAATGTTTGAAGTATGTATATTAAGCAATCCAACAAAACAAAAGAACAAAATAAATAATTGAAAAGCTAATAATTAACTGGATACAAGCTTCCAACACTCTTCTTAAGATTCAACTAAAACAATATTTGAATAAGTGTTTGAAACATCTGTACACCGATCAGCCATTTTATTAGGTACAACTCTCTTACAGAAACAGCAAATCAGCCAATAACATTGCATCAACTGACTGTGTTTAAGCATTTAGACATGGTAAAGTCAACTTGCCAAAAGTTCAACGCAAGCATCGGGGCTTAATGAAAAGGTTAGTTCACTTTAAAGTTCCAGCTTACTACACATATTTATATAATTCCTACATTACATCCTCTCCTTGAGAGACAACACCTGCATTTTAACCCAGATCTTTTTTCAGAAAGTGCACACCAAAACAGAATCTGCAAACTCCACTCCATGTTCAAGCACAAGCGTTCAAGAGTAACCTTTCCTGGGCCATCCGCCTCCTCCTTCCACTTTTCCTACTTTAAGTTGACTCGTCTTTTCCTCCCACTCTCATTAAATATTCCAGATCCGGCTCCTCAACCACATTCCCATTATTTGTGGAATTTCCCTGTCAAGGTGAAAAACAGCCAACTCGCCCGGCCCTGAGAGGTGCAGCTAATTAGCTGCCCTACATCCATCCTTCCTGAGCATAGCCGCTTTAATCTGCGTCTTTGGAAACTCATCAAGAGCGTCGGTCCCCGTCGAGGGCGGGACCTGATAACCGGGCGCTGGATGCAACTGTGACAGCGGGGGGTAAACAGTTTGGTCTGTTGAACGATGGGCAACAGCTGCTAATGAGTAAGAGGTGAATACTTGACAAGTTAGAAGGGAAGGGAGGGAACGAGTAGGGGGTAGGGAGGATGGAAGAACAAAAGCTTTTTT
>NW_006800256.1:418936-420298 GCF_000485575.1 Poecilia formosa
CGACAATACAAAACACTCGCCTCAGCAGTGAATGAGACCCATTCGGTTATGAAATGTAATAGAGGAAAGACTCGGTAAAACCTGTGCAAGCGCATATTTACCCTCGCTGAAGGTTCTGTTGCTTTACTGGAGTCTTTTCTGGGGGGTTGTCATGATTCAATAAAAAGATCAAGACGTTTACCGAAACTCTCTGCCCCCTTTTTTAAGGGGGCAGTATTATGTAAAATTTACTTTTTGAGTTGTACAACATGCTATAATGTTGTTCCGTCATCAAAAACATAGCTGGAAAGTTGCCTTGATTCTTTCATGCGTGTTTGAAAAATGCTTTAATATTCCGGCACACAGCGCACCCCTCCCCTGCCACTCCCTCACTCAGCTCCTTCAGACTAGCCAGAAGCAATTAGCACACACCTGGTGGAACTTCCGAACTCATTATAGGAGCTACTTAGTTCAACATTGGTAAAAATGTTGTTAAAAGGTTAATAGAGGAGGCAATACTGTGATGACTTCCTGAAGCCAGAACGTCAGAAAGAGCAGCAGTTTTTAAAGAAACAGAGGCCCAATTTCAAGGTGTTTCAAGTCAAATTTGATATAGACAGTATTTTTTATAACAACTGAAGGTAACGTAGCTGCTTGATTGTAATATAAATGTTTAACATAAAACAGCAGATCTGCATTTAATCAGGGCCATATAACATTGAATACACACGTCCAACTCCACACAGTTTGACACTCCCAGCGAAATAAGTTAGGATGAGACGAGACAGAGGGGAGAGCTCAGAGGATCTGACACCTGAGCTGGGCGAGGAGAACGGCTTCCATCAGCAGCACATAAACCACGTCAGTAATGCATCGTCTGTTCTGTCTCTGTGTCCACTGGAAAGGCACAGGAAGGGGAGCTGGAGACTCACTATCAAATGTTGCAAAACTGAACATTACTGTGCGGGGACTGCAGCTTTCTGAAGCAAGTGTGTGCCTGTTTCATGTTTTGCCTTGTATCACATGAGAATCGAGCTGAATGAAGTACAATACTGTCTCCGTAGGCAACCCTCATTTTCTGTACATTTCATTTTGAAACCAGAAGGAAGAGTAGAAAGTTCACGAAGATGGCTGCCACCTTTGATTGAATTTATTATCCACGTGCTTGAATGTGATTGAGTTTGGGACATCATCGGGTGCTTAAAAATGGATTTGTTGCCAACCAGACACTTTCCAGATGTTGTTGCATAGTTTATCAAAATCTGGTGCATATTTTATATCCATTTCTTCAAAATAGTAGATGTTGAAACATCACACTCAACCATAATAGATACTCCCTGGTGTGGCTTTACCTTCAAGTATTTTGATGACAATTTGAACTAA
>NW_006800256.1:422142-425418 GCF_000485575.1 Poecilia formosa
AACGATGGGCAACAGCTGCTAATGAGTAAGCGGTGAATACTTGACAAGTTAGAAGGGAAGGGAGGGAACGAGTAGGGGGTAGGGAGGATGGAAGAACAAAAGCTTTTTTTTTTAAGTATCTCTCCAAACTTGCTTGTGTTAGGACATTGCCCTCCTTTCTCCCCGTGCCTCCTCCGCAGAACCACGAAACTATGGGCGTCATTAGCAAAGCTTGAAAAGTTTCGACTGATTGGAAATCGCTTTTGCTTTGCACTGCTGACCGGAACACGAAACTGATAAGACGCCGTGAGGAAAATCCCGCCGAGTCGATCTTCTAAACATCTGTCTGTTAAAATGAGAAGTTGTTTGTTTTCATCACAACTGTAGGGGATTCTGGAATAGGCACAGCTGGTCTCATAAACACACGAGTAACTAAATAAATGGATTTATTCAGGCTGTGCACATTACTTGTTTGCTGAAAATAACCTAAAAAAAAAAACAAACAAAAAAAACAGCCAAGTTTCTTGTTTCTTAGGAGGGGGCAAGTTTCTTATCTGCACTGTCCCCAAATCTAACATTCTGAACTTTTTTTAGTTATTTTGATATTTCACTAAATACAAGTGGTACTCAGACATTTTGTAATCATCACCACCTCAAGAAACACAACAGGAAGTACCAATATAAAAGCATTAAAGACTAATGCAATAGGATAACTTTTTTAATTTGTGTTTTTTTATAGAGTGAAATGAAATGATGATAAATTAAAATTGTTTCAGAAAAAAACCGACAGAAACTTAACTTAAAGGACTTTGTTCATCCTGGTGTTTCTCAGTAGTTGAAATGTCCAGCATCAAAATTATGTAAATAAACAAGAATAATGTCCTGAAGTTGAAATTCCAAGTTGGCAGGTAATGTAATGTAATACCAATCCAAGCTCAAAATCCAAAATGGCTGCCATGTATGTTAAATGTACCAATACCTTAATTAGTGCTTTCGATGGTTTGTTTCTTTACATGGAATACAACATTTTCAGACATAGAAGTGCACAGCCTCTTTACGTCAATGTACCCTTTTAGTGTTTGAATAAAAAAAGCAATACTGTCCTAGCATGAATTGTTGACAGTAGCCATTCTATCCTTGAGCACAAACCAGCATAAACAGCTTAAATAACTGAAGCTAGTCTGTTACAACTTCTGAAGGAAAACTTATTTTCTGATTCGTGCCCTTATCACACAGAGTGTCGGATGCTGAAATGTTATGCAGCAGATTATCCATAGAATATTAAATTTGGAAAGTATTGAAGAAACTTGCAATATTTTGATTCCATTGAAACCAGTTTTCCAGAACAATTTTCTTTCTTTACCATTACACCCTAACTACTGTCATCTCCATAAGCTTTAGCCTCTGTGCTACTGAAGACCATCTTAAGCATTAGGGTCCATCCAATGGGATAAATTCATTGCCAATATTTAGAATGTAAAGGCCTTACATATGAAATATAATATCCTACTAAATATTGCATCCAAGCAGTCCAATGCCATTTTAATATCACAAGTACTGATATTGCAAGATTGCAATTTGATATATTGTACAGCTCTACTATTTTTCCCTTTTCTCTGCTCTCCCAAATAAAGCATCCATAAGCTTCAGTTGGTTCAAAACTCTGCAGCATGCATCATCTGTACAACTCCCCTCTATTAATCATTTCACGCCTGTTCTTCAGCAGTCTCATTGGCAGATAAATACATTTGGTATGGAGTACAAAATTCTACTCACTTTTGAGACTATTAATCAAATGCTCAATATCTTTCTAACCTGTTGAATGAGAACACACCCACATAAACTCCTGTGTCTCCATTTTCAATTCATCTCAACAGTTCCTGTCCATCGCCTGCCTGGTCATCAAGGGGCCAAGCCTTTCAGCCACGTTTAGCCACCGTCTCTGGAGTTCCCCTTTTACCTCGAATTTATAAATCTCTTACCATTTTCAGATTTTGCATAAATAAGATACCTGTACTGGCTCTGGTAATCCGTTGTGTTGTTTTTATGTATTTGGTAACTCTTGTATGGTTCTGTATTGCACTTAGTTTTTATTATGCAGTTTCTGCATGTTTCACTTACTCAAATTTAATATTTTTTAAAACCTTTTTCAGACAGTTATAGATTATATTTGAGACACTTATCAAGACAGAATAGTTTCCATTTATACATATGGAAACTATTCTGGAACTCCTTGGGAGATTAACTATGGATCATGTCACATTCTTACTTTAGTTGAAGACATTAATTACCGTTCACTGGAATCTTTTTCCTATTTGTCCTCATAGGTGGATCTTTGTTGATTCCACGCTATATTATTTTTCCTAGGTAAGACTAGGGGATCAAAACTAACATTTCTGAACGTTAGCACTGTATCATTTGGAAACAGAAGTGAGCCACTGGTAATAAATTTTCATAATGGATGTAAACTAGCTAGCTAGCAAGCGTGAATTAGCACCTGATTACCAATAGCCCCAACACCCACGATGGGTGAGATTGACACATGAATTTAAAACTTTTTAAGGATGATCGGACACTCTGCTATAGATACAGATATACACTGGGTTTTAATTTTTTTGTTTTTGTTTTTTGTTTTTTTTAAAGAAAACTTAATTCAGAGTTAATAAAGCCTAAGCACACATCTTTAAGAAGAGGGGAAATTGAATGTTTTGTTAAAGGATTGTAATCCCTTTGTTCTATTGCTGATATTATTAGAGGCCTCATGTTAGTCTTATTACCTCCTGATGTGCCCACACACAATAAACCACTTACCGTATTTTCCGCACTATAAGGCACACCTAAAAACCTTCAATTTCTTCAAAAGCCGACAGGGCGCCTTATAATCTGGTTCGCCTTATATATGGACCAATATTGAGCCACAATAGGTCTAGCAACTATGGTAAGCAGCCGCCGACTTCATTTTCGCCTGCAGAAGAAGAAGCGCGCGGTGCATGCTGGGATAGTTGTCAGAATGCTGGTTTGGAATCTATTAATTATTAATATTAACTGACCTATCTACCTACCGACCGTCTAGAATCAGGTCGTCTGCAGGTCCTTTAGCACCACATTCTTCACGAACATGCTGTGCGTGAACGGAGAAGGGTGACCATCATCCGGTCACGCCCCGGCACAGTCGCGGAAGGCTCTCCTTGCCGACCGGAGTCGGTCTGTTTTGTTGACATTCACTTTATTGCAGCTCCATCTAGCTCCAGCATAACGTTACTCCAGCCTCTACTTTAGCGTCTAATCCATGTGCCT
>NW_006800256.1:426137-439752 GCF_000485575.1 Poecilia formosa
TTGTTTGCGTCTCTTTTTTATTTGCTTCATTTGCTTTTTGTTTGTCTCTTTTTTTGTTTGTTTCATTTGTTTTTTGTTTGGGTCTCCTTTTTTGTTTGCTGCATTTCATTTGTATGCATCTCTTTTTTTGTCTGCATGTTTTCTCTGTTGCTGCGCATTTGCACCTGTCGGCCACCGTACATGCGCCTTATAATGCGGTGCGCCTTATTTATGAAAAAAGTTTTAAAATAGGCCATTCATTGAAGAGTGCACCTTATAATCCGGTGCACCTTATAGTGTGGAAAATACGATACATTATTTTTCCATTTCAGTTAATTAGACTAAAATAATACTTTAATAATATGCTGGCAATATGGAGCCTTTGAAGAACTAATGGTTTAGCTAAACATGTGCAGGTAAACACACAACAGAAACGGTCATTTCTATGAAGTGTGCAGGAAAAGCAGGAAATATGCAAAGGAAGACCACGCATATTACCGACAACTTAACTTTGTGTCAGTAAAATTGTTAATCTGCATGTGTCACTGCTTCTCAAGGTCTGAATTTCAGCAGCTTTAGAAAAAAAAAGATATTTTCTAATAAATACCAACCCAAGAGAAATTTTCGTTTATAACACAGGCATTGTGAATGTTTCACAGGAATAAAGGTGGGTGTGAGCATGGAGCAAGGGGTTTAATTAAACCTTTTGTAGCAGTGGCATCTGATCAATAAATAAGCGTTTAAAGGATGGCTAGGCTTTCCAATTGCTGTAAGTCATACAATTTATTTTTCTGTTTGAACATGTAGCCAATGGATAGTGTTACACAGGCAATTTAGCAGATTAACTTTAAGTTGCCGTGCAGAATTGTGCAAATGGCGCAGTGTTTTTGACAGATGCTCATTTTCTTTTCTTGCACTTTACAAAGTAAGAATAGGAAGATTTTTTTTCTTTTTTTTTTAGGACAACCCAAACCAGTCATTTCACCACAGACCTGATAGCTGAATTCCTCTGTGCTCACTTTATCAGACATATAACAGTTCAGCGCTCTATGACGGAGGATGAGGCTGATAAAACATTTAGGCTGCATTCATCAGCAAAAACTGAAACATAAAATTTTACCTCATGCGCCTTCGCTCCATTTATCAAAGCCTACTTAGATCACTCCCAGTTCCCTTTTTTGTGGCGCTTCACTTACACAGTGCACACAATAAACTAAAAAAGAATTGTGTGTACATCTGCATATGTTTTATTAACCACAATAAAAGTGTTGTGTTGAGAATGTTTCAGCTCTCACCATTGTGTGTTTAGGGTGCAAATGTTAACACTCAACAGTATAATGCAGGAGAAACGCTTTGTAAGGAAGCAATTAATAACTGCCTTAAATAAAACATTTAGTTAAAAGTATGTTTAAAAGATACAACCTATTCCACTCTTTCAAAGCACATACTTTTCTTAAACCTTTTTGTCCTTCCTTTTCTGTAGAGTGGCTGCACTTATGCCAAATCAAATATTTCCATTTCCTTCCTTTTACAAGAAATCATAATTCAACATTGGGTGGTAATGATGAGTTAAGGTATACTCTGAATGTACAAATGAAGCAGCAGCACTGCATTGAAAAACGGCTGCTAATTCAAAGGAAATTCGCAAATAAGTTAGTTTGTATGTTATGTTTTGGTTTAAAGCTATGAGCAAAAAAGTTTAAATAATCTTACATTGTAAACAAACAAATATTCCAAATACATTATTACATGCATTTTTTAAAAAAGATTTGTCAAATGAAGTTTAAATATAAATGGCGACATTGTTGTAGAAACAAAGTGGAAAGTCTGAGCTGTCTGTAATATCACTTTGCACCAATCTGATGGTTGAGTAGCATTAAAAGCAAGTGAGCTAGTGTTTATTTATTCAATGATTTAGCACCAAAAGGGTTTTTTGAAAAAAAAAAAAAGAAAGAAAAAAGAAGAAGTTTATTTTGTCAATATATGGTTTTTGTTTTAATGTGATTAATTACAGATCTTGCAATTAAAACTTCTGAGTCCTACCACTAATTAGAACACCTTAAAATGTCCTCAAAGTTCATGTCATGAAACATCATAAGCCTGCCTATAAACTTCTGCATTCATGTGTCTAACCTGTTTTTTAGAAGGTAAAATGTAAAAAATCTCCCAACCATATAATGAGGAATGATCATAAAATGGTATATCAGTGCCATGTTAGATAGAAAAAAAGAGGAGTGCATTTCTGCTAAAATACCCAGAAATCATGAGCTTACTCTCAGAAAATTTTTCCGAGAAAATTTCTAAGTTTTTTCCAGAAAATTTCTGAGATTTTATAGATAATGTAGTCCTCTTTTTTTTCTACCTACAATGCCTCCAACACACTGTCGTAGAATCATATATTTTGCTCTTCTCCAAGTCGTTCATATGATTTAGGTTGAAATTTTGTGCATATATATATTTTTTGGGACATAAATTCACTGAAACCTGTCAACTGTATAATTGTAAAACGAAAATGTAATACCTCTGTTTGCATTTAAGTCGCTCATCAATATTTGTGGACTGCCGGGGTAAATAAAGGGAGCAAAACAACATTGATTTAAAAGGGGTATTCCGCTCATGCAGACTGCCCCACCCATGGATGCTGAGTGCTATCAAGACAATCAATCGAGGGCTGGACACATCAGAGGTTCAAACGTAATTCTCCTCCCAAAATGGAAAGTGATTTAGAGCCTAAGGTCAGCGTCGATCCCCAATGGCACATTACGGCGCCCCATCACCATGCGTGACCCTTTCAGGGGGTGGAAAAATTTCCAGACATGAGCGCCCCCGGCTTCCTTGGCCGCTGTAAATGTTTCAGTGTCACCAATCAGAGCTGAGTGACTGTCTGACACATGATGAAGCTGCATATATGAGCCAGAAATCTGTGGTTCTGGTGATAGAAAAGAGCTCAAAGTTTTGCAAACACTTTAGTTCATATTGAAATAAATGGAACATTAAGAATGAAGAAAAGTGTGCGTCATACATGAAAGAATATTCAAGTTAGGATAGTCTAAAATATAGACAATTTAGGAGTTAGGATAGTCTAAGACTTAGACTATCCTAACGTGAATATTCTTTTATCATTACTCCTCTTATTGACTGTTTACAGCGACTGTCCCAGGTCCCACTTGCAGATTCTAATAGGTTTTCTTTCAGTCAAGCACTAACAGGAAAAATGACTCAAGATCTTTTACCAGAGACAAAAGACAAATCCTACACCAGCTAAAATCTGACACTACTCCACTTTTGTGTAAGTTTCATGATTAAAGGAAGTTGCTCTCAGTGTCTTCTTCAGAGGTTTTTGTGTCATTTCCTTCAGTGGTTCTTGGTGCAGCGCCCCCACAGGTGAGGAGATCAAGAGGCTTTTCAAACGGTTTGGTTTGTTTGACGCAGTGCAGCGTGAAAACAAACAGCAGTGAAAATGTAATAAGTTGCCATTTTGGTCCCCAACTTACTGCTTACTTACAACAACTGCTAAGTTGGGGACTTAGCAGTTGGGGACTTAGCAACTTAGCAGTTAACTAAGTTAACTGCTAACTTAGTTAGCAGTTAACTAAGTTAACTGCTAACTAACTTAGCAGTTAGTTAAGTTGTAGGGAGTTGTCACTCCCTACAACTCCCTTTTAGTTGTAGGGAGTGAAAACTCCCTACAACTAAAAGCTTTTGTGCTAACAGTCTGAAAATTCTCTGAGATGTTCAAAATGTGGGATATTGTTTTAGTATTTCATCAGTTTTACAACTTTGTGCTTGGTGTGTTCTTTCGTGTTCGGGTGTTTCAAGTAAAGGTGACATTATGCAAACGTACGCCCTACTTAGACACTTTTTTTGTAAGGCAAATTGAAAACCACTTATTGCCTCGTGTGCATTACTTTGTGTCGATATAAAATCCCATTAAAATATATTAAAGTTTGTTGTGACAAAGTAGGGACGTTTTCCCACAGGACAGACACTTTGGCAAGGCCAAAAAGAATAAAGAATTACATGATGCGGGATCAAATAGAGCATTTTATTTTAAAGCATCATTTATAATGCATTCTGATGAAAAAGAGGATGTTTGTTGTGCTGATGAATTGAACAAAGATTTGTTCTAGTGGTTGGAGACATTGTGATTCAGTGCGAGTTGAAAGGAAGCCAGATTCCCCAACAGAAGAAAGGGAAACAACCATTTGTCACAGCTCTGCAACAGATTATAGAACGTAAAAAAATCAGCGCTTTGAAGATCAATTTTCACTTTGATGTTTAGCAGATCGTGTTAATTTGCGGTGCATTGTATCTGTACGGAAAAAAAACAGGACAAAAATCCCCATCTTTGATGGATGTTCAGCAGAAACACAATCTTGCAGAGCTCCCCGTGGTTTGGCCTCATTCTATCACCTTTTGCTGTGCGCCGCCATGCAAATAAATGAGATTAAAATGCAGCATTGCTTGTTTTAATATGGAAATAAGTGGTTTGACTAATATGCTTTGTTTCCTACTCTAATAGGCATCCGGCACACGAGACCCAGTTTCCCTAAAATACGTCTTGGTACGGGCAATGCACATAATGTGTACGGGATGTTTACAACATCGGTGGCACAATAAAGCGCCATAAATAAAAGCAAATTATGCCTAACATGCCATGTAACCATAAAGAAGTCTGAGTAGCAGGAGAGCATTTTCGTATTGATGACATCACAGATTTATGGGCTTTTGTGTATTCATAGCTTTCAGGTCTGTTTGGTTTAATGTTCCTGTGCTGCCAGTGGGTGTTTGTGGCCCTGTGTGAGATCGGACTTCTTCAGTGCTCAGACTATAGGTATTTAATAGCTCTGCTGGGACGGGGGAGAAAGTGCTTCTTCAGCTCTCTTTAATGGAGAAAATTGAAAAGGTTTCCCAGTCCTGCTCTATAATGAGGGTCTCCCCTTCTTCCCCACTCTCTCCACCACTCCCACCATCAGCTATGCGTGCATCCCATAGTCTATTATTCACATACAGTTAGGGTCACAGCGGCTGGCCGATAATTGTATCACTTCGACCACCTTTTGGTTTTTATTTTGTCACAGGGAGCCGCTCTTTATTGGGTGCAGGCCTTCCCTCGGGTTGTAAAAGTCGCAGCACCCCCTCCTCCCTCACCTAGGGACTGGGGCACTGCCTGCCCACGATCAATATGCCACTATTGTTAACTGGATTTGTTGCTGTGGTGCTTTCTTATGAGCCAGCAATTAGAGTGCGAAGTGGCAAGGCCAGAGTACAGGAGGCTAGGGCCATGGAGACCTGTCCCTCCGGAGGGGAGGGTTTAAGGGGTGAAGGGGGGTGTCAGGGGCACGAGTCCACTTTTATTAAAGGTTGGAAAAACTACGACCCAGACTTTCTGCATGTGTCTACTGCAGCTGTGGGGAGTCAAAAATATATGTGGGCAACAGTTCCCAAAGACAGGGAGAGGTCACAGGTGATTTGTACAAAAGTAGAAATACCCGCTCAATTTTTCCATGTTTTTCTCAGAAAACTAAATGCTTTTTATTAGGATTTTGTTTTCTAGTCCAACATAAAGTAGTGCAGAGTGTTCTCTAATAAACTTTTGACACCCTCAAAAAACTAACAGTACGCCCTGAAGACCAAGAACCACCAGACTTTAACTGGGAACCAAAATTACAACATCTCTTACATTTTCAGCTGATGCGGTTCACTTTCATACTGCACTGTACCAAACCGACCAAACCCTTTGAAAAACCTGTTTACCCCCTCACCAGTGGTGGCGCTGCACCAAGAACCACTGAAGGAAATGATACAAATCCCTCTGAAGAAGACACAGAGCGCAACTTCTTTCTTCACAAAACATAACCAAAAATGGCGTGTCAAATTCTTTGGTACTTTCTCCCACTAGTGTTGGACACATGCTTGTTTTGGTTCTATTTACCCAGAATACCCTGAACATATGCATTCAAAACATGTCAGAGTTCACTTCAACTGAACAGACCTAGGTTTGTAGACTGACTAGTTTGCTTTTCCAGTCCACATCAGAGTTTAATTGTGTATTTCCACCTCCCCAAGCAATCTGGACTTTCTAGGCAAATTAACTAGAGTTTGATAAACAGCTCTGGATGCATCATTACACAGCAGAAGTCTGGTCTTGATGGTGTAGAGACAAGAATAACATAATTGTTGCAACAAAGCTTTAAAAAGTCTGCTTTGGAGCCACGTAGAGAACACAGTAACAATGGAGGACGGTGTTCTGGCCAGATCAGACCAACACTGGTCTGTCCTACCTGCTAAACATCATGTATTTGGAAGCTGGCATTGAACTAAAGTACCCAGAGAGAACTCACACATTTACAGGGAGAACATTAATACTCTTAGAATATTCATCCATTCGTTTAAAATCATTTCACAACAACATAAAAAAAAGATGAAGGTTAAATATTTTGTCTCAGTCATAATTTGAGAAACAATGCTTTTATTGTGTCGGGGAACACAAGTCGATTGCTGACACACTTTAGGATGTTTGAGCTGTCTGAGCAAGAAAACAGAAGAATAATGGATTAAGTTAAAAGGAAGAAATCTGGTTACACCACAGAACTATAAGGTGGTCACATCTGGACAAATAAAAGGAGATTCTGATTATGCATAAACTCTCTGTTGTTACAACATAAACTCGACTCAGCACCATTTGGTTTCTGGCTGTGTCTCAATGTGCCTCCACTGTTGCCCTCCCGTCACAGCGTTGACCAATGGTCCAAGCACTTCTGAGCTGCCTGCTGACTGTTGGCAAGGAGAACACAGAAGCTGAATGATTCTTGTACCTGTTTCCTGATTATCATGTACGTCAATAACCCCTCCTTCACCATCCTCTTATCCTCTGATCATTTCCTCACCTACCCGGCAGGATGAAGCTGGTAATTAAAAAAATTAAATAAATAAAATAAAATAAAATTTTTCTGTCATCAATGAAAAATTGTCTGACAGACAATTTACATTAAATGTAATTGTTTTGTTTGGGTTTTTTTTTGGTCAGTTGTCTTTTTTTTTTTTTTTTTTACAATTCAGGAACATAGAAACAACAGAAAAATCTCTACACTAATTTATACACTGCTGTAAGAGGAGGAGCTCAGTTTTTTCATAGATTGTCTCATCATATAGCTGCGTTTCCACTGACCATATAAGTGCACAGTTTGACATTTTGAAAATAAATTTGTTCAACGGAAACTCAGCAATTTCGAAAGATCTAGTTCTTCCATAAAATGTTTTGGCATCTTTTTTTTTTTTTTTTTACGTCTGTACTTCACACCAAACTCTTTTTTTTTTTTACGGTATCGAAATTGGTTTATTCTTGCGAAACTGCAATGGAAACACTTTTTCTGCATCACAAACTCACATGGTGTTTGCACTGGATGCAAACTGGATGTTTGCACGGGCGCAAACCCCAAAGAAGATGACGACAGGAAGTGATCTTATTTAATGGAAACACTGCAAATGCAAAATGGTGTTTCAGCTAACCCCTTTTTAGACACATAAATGAACCAGATTCATCAACATTTATGACGGTACACCTTTACATACACAAACTATGTGAATGAGTTCTGAATTCAGACTGGAAACAAAAGTAAATCTTCAATCTGTCCAGCAGGAACTAAGCTGCTTTAAGGCAGAGTACCTCCCATGTTCAGCTCGCTGCCTGACTGCTGTGGTAGCAGCTTAAAGCCTCCAGAAAGCAAACAGAATGAGTGTGTGGGCACGTGGCCTTGGGTAAACATCATTATTTGGATTTTACTACACTGGCCCTGGTGTGCTGTGCTGCTGGCCTTCACACTTTATCATCTGCTATTGAGGTCTAAGACATAAAATCAAATCCTGTGCTGGGGAAAGCATCAGATTCTTATCCAGCACAAGACAAACAGAGGTAAAGATGAGAAAGAGACAGCTGTAAACAACCACATTGGGTTGTCTTTTTAAAAGATGGGTTTTGTAATTTCAAGGTCATCGGCCCTTTGGTTTTTCAGATACAGGAATTGTCTTGCACTGACATAAAGGAATGTGTTTGCCAAGTCAGAAAATGGGACAGAAAGCACAGATTATAAAAATGTATTTTGGGAATGCTAAAAAGTCAGTACAGTTCATTTAAAGCTGCAGTAAACTTTTACAAAAGCTTGACTTTTCTGTTTGCTAAATTTGTCACCGTGTTGTGACAGTGTAACATGAATCTGATCATACTCCTCCCTGCGCTGATATCGCTGACTCAAGAAATGCCCCGCTCTCGAACAAAAATCACCAATCAAAGTCAGGAAGAGGGTCTTAGCGCTGTCAATCAACCTTGTGAAGACGATGCTAAATGTGCTAATAATGGAAGAACAGCTTGTCGTTCCAGGAAAAGCGTTTATCTGCCATCATTGGTAGCCATGTTAACTAGCCACAATATTCTCTCTTGTTGTAAGTGAAACAATCTGCCAATGGAACAAATACTTCTTTATCAATATTAAGGAATTACTGACTAAAAACAAGCTCTTATAGCTTGCTGAAAAATAGGTTAGTTGTGTCTTATTTATAGTGTATTAAGGTGTTTGTGGTAGAAACTAGACTAAAAAAACATGGGAAGATTGTATGTTTTTGAAGTGAACTCATTAGCCTAAAACTGGATAGCATTAGCATTATTAAACTGTACAGCATCTTGCCTCATAACTACAAGACGTTATTACACTGTGCTTCAGTTAAAAAGAATGATCACATTTTCAATGATGCCCTCACCTGAGTAAATCTGCTTATTACAAAAGAAATAAAATCTGGAGAACCTCAGGACTTGCAGGATGCAAATAGGTAGAGTATTATTTGTAAGTGTGTCAATTTGTTTTCAATAACTGCTAAATGAGAACGTGTGAAATCGATTGGCTTCTCAAACTGCCAGTCCAGATAGTCAAATGTGTCCACATAGTCCCACAATGAGATTCCAGTGGATTGTTATTAAGCTCTTGCCATCTTGGAGACCAAAAAGCAGATACGGGAGAAAACAAGAAAGGATGTGCAGGTCAAAAACGATTGCAACAATTTAAACGTGGCAAGGAGCTCCAGTTGAGCTCAATGATTTCTGTGCAACAGTGTCATCCAAACCCCTTGCAGAAAAAAAGGGGCCCGTTTTAATAAGACTCCTTGTTCTGAAACTACCTATTGATTTTCAGTTCGGCGGGTTGTGGGGCGGCGACCTGCTCTGGTTCCCGGCTCTCACAAAAACTAAATTGAGCCATTTAGAAACCGGGTATGTCTACAGACACTCCTGGTCAGCTCTGACACCCCCAGCCAATTTGTTTCCATCAGGTGGAATTTTTTTATTTTTTTTCCCATGAGCTGCACAGTTTCAACACAGACCCACTGCTGAAGAGTCTGGCAGGTAGTCTGTGACTTCCTGCCATCTTCCTGCATGGATTAAGGTCTCAACCATTTGTGGTTTTGCTAGTGTTATCAATCGATTAAAAAATGTAATTATTAATCACCCTCTATCACTGTGATTAATCATGACTAGTCACTATGCCTAACTTTGTAAGCTTGAAATAAAAATATTTACACAGTTATGGTTCTTGCAGGAATGGTGCCCTGGTCAAGCCAATTCAAATTCAAGCCATTATCTGTTTTTTTATTATTATTTGTAGCAGAAAACAGGTAACATAGTCTCCCAGTAATCAACAGCAAGTAAGGAAAACTTACTCCACACATGCATACAATTGGCTATGTTTGGCGATCGAGGCCAAAAATAACCAGAGTCTAGAGGAGTGTCTTAGCAAGGTTAATAATCCTCATGTACTCACTGCTAAATGTGCTAATGGTGGAGAAACAACTTCCTGTTACAGGAAATCTGTTTATCAACCACGAGCAGTGCTCACACTAATTAGCTTGAACATTAATGCTAGCTACAGGGTAGCCGAGAGCAGCGCCACACAGAGGGGACATTGACCCACTCCCTGGTTCTGATTGGTTGTTTCTAGATAGCACTGGGAGAACTGGGAGAAGGCAGAGAAGCTGGATTTTTTTCCACAGATTACCTGCTTTAGAGCATACTGTCAGGACAGTGACAGCTTCAACAAATATGTAAAAAAATATTTTTTACATATTTACGAGCTGCAGCTTTAAAGGATTATGACTTTTTTAATGAACGTAACTGCATTCAATTGACGTAACTGCATTCAATTGGTTCAAAATAGAAGAAAATAAAGCTAATTCACCACAATGCTAACACTCAAACCATTTTGCCGTTTTTAAGAGACAGCTGGTTAGCTTTCTGTCACAGACATGTTGGCCTAATGATCTGTCTGCTGTTATTAAAAGGGAAAACATAATGTTGAAAGTTTGTGTGCACTATATTACTTCCATAAGTAAATGCATGGTAAGTAAATAATAACACAGATACTACAACATCCTTTAACTCTAGATGGTGTAATGCAAAGTATAACTGGGTGCCTCAAATCAACAGCAACTGAGATTATTTACAAGTGGATAACACTGTTGCAAGTTTTCCCAAGAGGAAACATCCCGGGAGGTTCAAACTAAGGTCAGACTGTGCAATCAAGGAAAAAGAAAAAAGAGTAATGTGAGGTCATCCGTCTGATAGGTGAAGCTTGGCCAAAAGCAGTTCATGAAACGGTGCAATGATCCCATGCACAGCAGCAAATCTACAGCAGAATGGCAGAGATGAAGAAAGATTAAAGGTGCAGCAGTGGCCCAGTCCAAGTTCAGACCTCAATCAGAACGAAATGCAGCAGTTGAACTTTAACAGAGCTCAGCTGAGTAAAAATAAACGCCAGGAAACGTCAGTGAAAGAAAGCAAGTTTGTAAAGAAAAGTGAGCCAATATTCCTGCACAATGATGAGATGGATGAGGTCACGACTGGGTCATTACTTCAACTTATTACAGCTAAAGGCTCTACAAGCTAAAGTCTAGATTTTAGTTTCACTAGAGAGTCTAATGTGGAAGGTTTTATTATTGGTCTTAGGTTGAACAGAATTTTAAGACCTTTTAAGGATCAGATTTCTTTATGGAAATGCTTATCTGTAAACCATGTTGAACTGAAACAATGGGAGACGCTTTTAGCATGTAAGAGTTCCTATGCTGGTGAACCTGCATAGAAAATAGTGGCAAACAACAAAACAATAACCATCCAGCTTCTAATTACAACATCGATGCCAGTGTAGCTGGTAGTGGCAACTGCTTGGTGACCTGTAATAGTTCACTGGCTGAATCTAACCTGTTCTAATGTTCTGGACTGGCCGGCAATAGTCAACAGAAAGTCCAAAATCAAACCTTAACTAGGTGTTCATTTTAAAATTCAATTCCAAACATGTCAAGTTTCATTTAAATGGCTTCACTTCTCATTTTTTGCTAACTTAGCACTAACTCATCCAGTCAGAGAAGGTTAACAACTTGAAGAGTTTTTCTTTTCTAGGTGAGTGAGACAATATTAGTGTCTGATCTCCCAGCCATCCCAGTCAAAACAGTTTACAAGCAGTTACTGTACATTACTTGAACAACTTTCTGTTTTATTTATACAGAGAAAATACTATACATACTGTCAAATAATTCCAAAAACAAAATAAAGTGTGGAATATTTAGACTTGTTCGCATAGATTTTATAGCTAATTATAAAGCGCTCATAAGGCGCTTTCGCACTGCACGGAACGGAACGGTTGTGTCCGCATTACAACTTGCGACCGGTGTTATAGATCAACTGGTGGCTAAATCAACTGGTTGAAACCTATGCGCACCGTAGATGTTTCCAAATTGTAGGTGGCTGTGTCGATGCCTGTTGAAAAATGCTACTTGCGTGAAAAAAACGTTTGCAAAACTTTACTATAAATCCCATTGGACGCTTATATGTTTAATGTTGCATGTGAAAATTATGTTTCAAAACAATTTTCTAAAGAACAGCATTCATTGCGCTTCGAAAACACCGCATTTGAGAATAACCAGATCAACGAATAACACAAACCCATTCGCATTCAGGTTCACCAGAATATATTAATTCTAACTCATGAATAGCCGCAATGTGGATAGTTGTATAAGTGGATAGTTTCTGCTTTTTATAACCAGCACTGATCAGAAAAACATTGGAATTGACTCTCAAGTACCTGTTATGCGAGTTGTTTACATTACATACAAGCAAAAGGTAAATAGTAAGTGTCGCATTTAGAGACACCTACACCCTACAATACGTGTCGCTAAACAATGAGGTGGTTATCATCATACTTAATACAATTTAACTCACATACCTGATGGTGTTGCTTGTGGTGTTTACGTGTCCAAATAGAAAGGAATATCAAGTAATGTCGATAAGTTGTACTGTAATAAAATCTCATCTAAATGATATAAAGTTAACAGCTAATGTTGTTGGTGGTGATATCCAAACTGACAAGCCGAAATTATAATAATAAACGTTCCTACATTACTGTCATATACCACCAACAGATTATGAGCCATATCTACAGTATTTGTCCGTGTGTTCTCTACTGGGAAACAGTTTGCAAGCTGTTGACGAAGGGAAATCAAATTAAAAACAGAACGAGCCGCATTCAGATTAACTAGTGACAGTCAAACAGGGTCCTCAACGCAGATGTTTGTAAAAAAATTAGGTGGCTTTGTCGTTTCCTGATCAAAACGCGACAAACGTAAATCAGATATGAAAATGTCTACTTTCTCAAAGAGCTCTTCAAAGCATACTGGTATGAAGGAACATTGAAAAATACATTAAAAGGTCACTAAAATATACCCCACTTCAAAGAAGACTGTACTAAACAGAATTTGTACTACCACCCAACATTGTTAGAGTAATGACGATCATTTTACGTCTTTTCAGTCTTATGTTGACTGACATGCTTTGCAAACATATCAATAAATATAAACAGTTATAATATCATGTAAACTAATTCATTGTTCATTTAATGGAAGCCACATTATTTCGTTTTCACTTTAAGATTTCACTCGGCTGCAGAAGCAAAGCTGTGCACCTTGGTAATCTGACAATATTCTTACAGTTAAAGTTTGTCTGGCAAACCTGTTAAACAACACTACCTCCAAAGTGTTGGCAACAAGTGAATTATATTATTTATTTTTGTAGACAATAAAATAAAGTGGTCCAAAAAGGGAAACAGATGATAGTGCTGCTAACTAAACTCGTACTAGCGGTCGCTGAGTTGCAAGAGCGCCGTTTTAACCAACAAGCTAGGACGATAGATGAGAGTCCGATGTTCCTACCTGTCATTGATTGTCATCTAACGCAGTGGCCCCCAACCTTTTTATTACCACGGACCGATCAAGACTTAGAAAATTCTGCTGCGGCCCGGGGGGGAGGGGGGGTATTGCTTCTACATCGTCATCCGTGTTTGGTCATTCTAAAATCCCGTATGCTATGTTGGGAATTTTGTGGATTTTCTTTTGGAATTGCGATGTTCGCGACTGGAATCGGTTCGTGTTGCTCCTGCCTTGGAGACAGGAACCGATCGAACCTGTTGTACTTTTATCAGCTCTGTGATCACAGAGGTTTGGAGAATCGGCCGACAATCCTTAAATAAAATAGACACCAACAGCGGTAGCCTACAAGGTACTTGTTAAGCTTAAGGTTCTGTATTGATATTAGCTAGTCATC
>NW_006800256.1:458402-459772 GCF_000485575.1 Poecilia formosa
GTTAACTACAACTACCCGCCCAGAGACTGGGTATGTAGCCCCAGTAATGAATCAACCATCAAAGCTGAACGAGGCAGCAGCTGACCTGAGAGGCCCGAATGAACACCAGACAACCCCGACGCCAACTACAGCGGCTGAGTGAAGTACCATCAGAAAGTCTAATTGAAGATGTGAATGCAGCATTGAGAACAATTCCTACCAACACCATAACATAAACCAATGAGCTGATATACAACTCAGCATCAGTGATCCTTGAGATGCTTGGCTATAAGAGCAGCCATGAGACCCAATACCCACCATAGAAAAGACGGTTAGAGGCTAAGATCAAGATAACAAGGAGGGAAGTGAGCCAACTGTCAGAGCTCCAAAGGGGTGCAATGAAAAGATTAGTACCTAAGAAGTACAGCCAGATGCCCATACCTGAAGCACTCGAAACTGCCAAACAAAGACTCCAAGCCTTGGAGAGAGAATGAAGCCAGGAGGATTAACCGGCTCTTCTCCACCCAACCTGCTAAAGTGTACTCTCAATGGCAGGGTACTAACAACAGAGCAGACCCACCAATGCTGGAGACTGAACAATACTGGAAAGGCATATGGGAAAATCTCTGTTTCTCTCTACAACATGGAAGCTCATATCAGGCATCATAGCGGCTAAGATAAGCGGACACATGGAAAAATACATGCGCACGGCACAGAAGGGCATCGGTATAAACAGCAGAGGAGCCAAACACCAACTCCTTGTAGACCACATTGAATGCTTAGAGATGTACAACATCAATAGGACTTTAAGAGCATTTACCAAGGAGATGCTCTGTCCCCACTGCTGTTCTGCATAGGCCTGAACCCCCTCAGCCAAATCATCAACAAGACTGGCTATGGATACCGACTCAAGAATGGGGCCACAATCAGTCACCTCCTCTACATGGATGACATCAAGCTGTACGCCAAGAGTGAGCGAGACATCGACTCACTGATCCACACCACCAGGATCTACAGCACTGACATTGGGATTTCATTTGGACTAGAGAAGTGTGGCCGGGTGGTTACAAAGAGAGAAGATCGACCGAACAGAAGGGGTCTCACTCCCAGAAGGAAAAATAGCAGACATAGAGCACAGTTACAAGTACCTGGGAATACCACAAGCAAATGGCAACCTCAATGAGGTCACAAGGAAAGGAGCCACAGCCAAATACCTCCAACGAATAAGGCAAGTCCTGAGAAGCCAGCTCAATGGTAAGAACAAGATCCGTGCAATAAACAGCTATGCCTTCCCAGTAATCAGATCCCCTACCGGAATAATTAGCTGGCCAATGGAAGAGATAAAGGCCACGGATGTTAAGACTCAGAACCTACTAACTATGCATGGAAGG
>NW_006800256.1:460565-462323 GCF_000485575.1 Poecilia formosa
GTGCAGTTCTAGGCACAGCCAAGATACTGCGCAGAACCCTCAAGCTCCCAGGCCTCTGGTCGAGGACCCGAGCTCTGAGGATGAAAGAGACCACCCGTGGAGGGTGAGAAGGGAATTTTTATATATATATATTTGAGATTATAGAAAAATCTGTATATAAATAACATGATTGAGTTAAACCCGAAATGACGAGTGAGGCATTTTCTACTTATTTTTGAATATAAAAGTAAAAACGTCTTATTTTAAAAGGATTTAATTTTGAAATTATATATCAAATGTGTTTGATATTTTCTGGTTGTCTTCTAGAGGTCTCCCTCTGTCATCCAGAAGTGGTAGCAGTCTTTGGAAACAGAGTTTCTCAGCAATGGCCACGGCAACTTAGGTGGAACAGATCCAAAGTACTAATTTAATGGTCTTTTATCTTGAAATTACACATCAGATCTGGTTGCCACTTTCTGGTTCTTTTCTAGAGGTGTCCCTCTGTCATCCAGAAGTGGTAGGATTCATTGGAAACAGATAGTTTCTCAGCAATGGGCAACTTAGGGGAAAAAGCAATGGGCAACTTAGGGGAAAAAGATAAAAAATGACTTTTTTGATAGTGTTTTATTTTGAAATTACACATCAGATCTAGTTGCAACTAGAGAGAGAGAGAGAGATTAGTTTTTATTTTGTATTAGTTTTTCAGCATATATTATTTTCTGTTTGCAAATGCAGCGGCTGGAAACCTATTTTGAGTAGGTCAAACATGGACCGGATGTGCGCTTTTATTGTGAAAGCAGCACGTAAATGGGTGTACCATAATGTCTTGAGCTACCGTGCACTTGTATATTGTGTGCTGGGCCGGCTGGAGTCAGAGCCTGCTAGCTTTACCGCGGTCTTACACCCTACAATACGTGTCGCTAAACAATGAGGTGGTTATCATCATACTTAATAAAATTTAACTCACATACCTGATGGTGTTGCTTGTGGTGTTTACGTGTCCAAATAGAAAGGAATATCAAGTAATGTCGATAAGTTGTACTGTAATAAAATCTCATCTAAATGATATAAAGCTAACAGCTAATGTTGTTGGTGGTGATATCCAAACTGACAAGCCGAAATTATAATAATAAACGTTCCTACATTACTGTCATATACTACCAACAGATTATGAGCCATATCTACAGTATTTGTCCATGTGTTCTCTACTGGGAAACAGTTTGCAAGATGTTGACGAAGGGAAATCAAATTAAAAATAGAACGAGCCGCATTAAGATTAACTAGTGACAACCAAACAGGGTCCTCAACGCAGATTGTTTGTAAAAAATTAGGTGGCTTTTGTCGTTTCCTGATCAAAACGCGACAAACGTAAATAAACATATGAAAATGTCTACTTCCTCAAGGAGCTCTTCAAAACATAATGGTATGAAGGAACATTGAAGAATACATTAAAAGGTCACTAAAATATACCCCACTTCAAAGAAGACTGTACTAAACAGAATTTGTACTACCACACAACATTGTTAGAGTAATGACGATCATTTTTCTTCTTTTCAGTCTTATGTTGACTGACATGCTTTGCAAACATATCAATAAATATAAACAGTTATAATATCATGTAAACTAATTCATTGCTCATTTAATGGAAGCTACATTATTTCGTTTTCACTTTAAGATTTCACTCGGCTGCAGAAGCAAAGCTGTGCACCTTGGTAATCTGACAATATTCTTACAGTTAAAGTTTGTCTGGCAAACCTGTTAAACAACACTACCTCCAAA
>NW_006800256.1:463297-485193 GCF_000485575.1 Poecilia formosa
ATAAAAGTGACAGAGGACACAAATATGGGAAGTGTGGAAGCCTCTACTGTATCAAATTGACCTAGGAATAACAGAGAGTTGGCCATTCTAAGGTAAAAACCCAGCACATACAGCGTTCATGTGTTTTTTTTTTTTTCATCCAGACGGCTTCCCGCGCCCCCCCTGCAATGACACGGCGCCCCCTGTAGGGGGCGCGCCCCACAGTTTGGGAACCTCTGGCTTAAGAGGAAACGTAAAGTAAAGCCTCTTCTAAAACGGGCGTGGCATTAAAGGGTTCTTTACCCGTATGTCCCAACAAAATTTGTCTCCATTTTTAGATTCTGCGTGGATATTTTCCGTTATTTGGAAGCACTGCAGGGATGGTAGAAGCGCTATTCTGCACTAGTGATTTGATTGGCAACAGATTGGATTTGTTGACTAGCCTGTGGATTTACATCAACATGTCAATTTGCTACACGACCGTAGCAGCTGGTGAGCTGCAAATTGATAATTTCATATTCAAATATTATGGTCTAAACCATTAATTGTAGGGGGCGAGGGGGTTAGAGCACCCACAGTGTCAATGGGACGGGGCAACATACTAATAGCAGCAGCACCAGCACTTTTTGAATGAAAAGATGGAAGAACTGCCATGTTTTTCATGTTTGTTTTGTTGTTTTTGGTAACACTTTATTTAATGGGGTGTGAATAAGACTGACATGACACCGTCATAAACATGACATAACACCTGTCGTGAACATGAGTAAGTCTTCATGAATATTTATGACTGCTGTCATAAATGTCATTCGGTAAATCATGACACTTTTAATACAAAGTTGACATTATTCAAAATGTCTTTTTTATGACAACTTGACATTAACCTAGACAAAAATGACTGTTATGACAACTTGACATTAACCAAGAACCATCATATGTCATAAATATGTCATAATAGTAGTCATAATAATGTCATTTAAGTGTTATTACACTGTCAAAAGCTTTAACAGTAATTAATATTTCCCCTACCTGAAATAAAGCAGAACAAGTAGGACCAACAATAAAGATTTCATTAAGCTTTATTACACTGGCAAATGATTTAATAACAGTCATTAACAATTCCTCTTACATTAAGTGGAACAAGTAGCACCAGTTATGAAGGTGTAATTAAGTGTTATTACAGTGTCATTAATATTCACTCTTACCTCAAATAAAGTGAAACAAGTAGCAACAGTTAAAGATGTCATTAATTGTCATTACAGTCTCAAATGCTATATTAACAGTAATGACTCTTACCTCAATTAAAGTGAAATAAGTAGCAACAGTTATGAAAATGTCATTAAGTGTCATTACAGTGTCATTAATATTACCTCTTATCTCAAATAAAGTGAAACTAGTAGCAACCGTTATAAATTATTAATTGTCATTACAGTCTCAAATGCTATATTAACAGAGTCATTATGTTAACTTTTACTTCAAGTAAAGTGAAACAAGTAGCAACAGTCATAAAGATGTCATTAATTGTCATTACAGTGTCAAGTGCTATATTAACATAGTCATTAATGTTAAGTCTTACCTCAAGTGAAATGGAAAACACTGGACTACTTATAACTACCATCATAGTTGTAAATCAAACCCTTCATACATTTTAATAAAACAAAGGATTACTTGTTCTTCAAACAGATGATTTAACTTCTGGTCAGTATACTGAAACTTTGAAATACTGTCTGAAAAACTAAAACAGAATTACTTATTCTTTAACTTAAGAAAATGGGTTCTTTCAATAAGCCTAACATTTTTTGATATGATTGTGTCAGCCAGTTCCTTCATTATAGTCTTCCTGTAATGCTCTGAAAACAGGGAGATCTTTTTCTTGTCTTAATTTCCTGGAAGCAACTCTTTAAAGGTGTCCGGAAATGCTCAGAAATTATAATTGTTCTTGCAATGGTTGTGGTCAATGTTAATCATGGTGAAAACCTTTTCATGAATTCAAACTTGGTGAATCTCTTCTGGACATCCTCATAGTGGGTGATGACTCAATCCACTGTGGTCACTTAAAAAAAAGGAACAAAAACTAATAAACAAAAAATGTAATGTGATCTTAATTCAGCATTTATTTAAATACCATTCCAAAAATGTCCTTTGCTGCGCACTGTCAGAATGGTAGACTGGCAGACAAATGCCCAGTTAACATGACTGGTTGTTATAAAGTGCAATATAATTATTTCTTAATACAAGTAGCATAATGACTGGAGCTGAACTAAATAATTCTGATCAAATATTTGTTTGGCAGAAATTCATACAGCCTGTTGTTATTCAGAATGCATCATTTAATGTATAGTTTTAGGCACATGAGTGTATCTTTTCACTTAATGAGCATTCAAAATTATTTCCAACCAGATACTCTGGCTTATGGCTTAAGACGTTTATTAATAAATAAATAAATAAAACACCAGTTTTACATTTGACAACAATTAGTTGCCTAAAATGTAACTTGTTAACTGGTGGATGTTGATTCCTGATCCCCTTTCCTCACTTACCTGTCTCCTCACACCCCCCTTCACCTGGAGAAAATAGTAACACAAAAATGACTTGCCTAAATTTCTTGGGGAATATTGCATCTGCTTCTTTCTCTTTGGTCAAACAGGGACTTCTTTCTCTGGTGGCTGGTCCTCTTTATCATACTCCACACCTGTAGCATGTCTTCATTAGCCACCGTTGTCCACCCCACTCCCCACCATGGGTCTTCATGTGGCTAAAGTTGCCAAGCAAAGAACACAAGTACCATGTCACATCAGCCAAGTTGCTAAATAATGCACATAAAGGACAACTTTGACTAACATATTAGCTTTTAATTTGTTAGATTAAAATTGGAGGAAAAAAAAACTTATTTGTCTGTCTTTAAAATATGTTTAATATTACGGGCTAACGTTGCAGTAAGGGAGTTTAATAACTTTAGCTAACATTAACTAACAGCAAGGTAGGATTGGCTTGAATTGGTCATAGCTAACATTACAAAGAAGGAGAACATAGTCAATGTTATTTTCTCAAAGAAAATGTAAAGTTAATAAGACACATACCTCATATGTATTAGGAGTCAAACTTCAACTTCTTTTTAAACAGGAGGTCTGGCCATTATAACTTGCGTTAGGTTGGCCCCACCACATGAAGACCCATGGTGGGGAGTGGGGTGGACAAAGGTGGCTAATGAAGTTGGAAGATTTCTTCTTCACCAATACACTGCACACCTGTTCGTGCACTGCAGCCTCTCATTGCTGTAGATGGTGTATTGCACCACTTTAAACAGCCTTAAATAATGTTTCAAATGCAAAGTTCATAAGTGCTTTGCAGACATCTTGCTGTAAAACTTTATATCAAGACTTTTGTTTAAGACTAAACAAAATGGCAGAGCAGTATAATATTATCAGATAAAGCTACATCATTTTTAAAGTTTAATCGGTAATACTTTTATAACAAATTTATGACAGATCACAAGTTGTCATAACAAAGACAATTTTGTCTCAGTTAATGTCAAGTTGTCATAATGAAGACATTTTGAATAATGTCAACTTTGTATTAAAAATTTAATTATTTACTGAATGACACTTTATGACAACAGTCATAAATATTCATGAAGACTTACTCATGTTCATGACAGGTGCTATGTCATGTTTATGACAGTGTCTGTCAGTCTTATTCACACCCCGTCAAATAAAGTGTCACCTTGTTTTTCTATGTTTGCTGTTAAGCTCCTTCTCTACAGGCTGGTTCTAGTCAGTCCCAGTCAGATTCATCTCCATTTGCAGATCCACTGATGCTGCTCCTCATTTTTTTGGAATCACTTCATTTGGTGGAACTAGCTGAGCCAAGCAGGCTATTGCGTGCAAGCAACTTGATTGGCAACAGACTGCATTTGTTGATTATGCTGTAAATTTCCATCAATGGAGAAGCAAAGTTGGTAGTTGCGGAAGATTTGCACAGAGCGTCAACTGGGCATGGAAATATGGAACGACCAAAAGTAGAGAGATTTCGGAGAAACTAGATGTCAAAGGATAAGCATACACAAATGACCTCATCGGAGTGTCGACCACAGATCCCACATTCCTGCCCATATTCACACCCAAAAGTGAGGGACTCACCGCCAATGGAGACACACCTAAACTGACCAGAACTGAACCAGACATTAACTGTCTAGAGTGAGACTTAATGGAGACTTAAGAGAACTACAGCAACATGCACTGGAATCCTATAGAGATCACGTAACAGTTTCCACCTGAGCTTGTGGTGAAAGTGTTAAAACGAACAGAGGCAAAGCAACCATCTCATAAATAATCTGAACCCGAGGTCAAACACAAGCTCCTTCATGTCTGCGCCTCAATTAAAAAGAAACAGATTAAAATATTTTCCCATTTAGCTCCGAAGGCCAAGTCAGACAGCGACGCTTCGGTGTGAGAAAACATGAGCATTGTACAATGGGTCACTCTGGTTACAGCACAAGTAAGAAATTCACAGAAACTCTCATGTAGGAGGAAAACAGAAAGGGAAAAAAAAGTGATAGAAAAATAAGAGGGGAGGGAAACATTCAAGGTCACCCTTCCTCCGCTCCCTCAGGGCTGCGAAACATTTCTGTGTACAGTGCTGCTGCACAATCATAGCTCAAACCAATTTTACCAGAGGAATCAATATGGCTGAAATATTAGGCTTTTATGAGTTGCTACATTTGGCTGCAGGCCCTGTGAATGGAGTAATGTGCTCAGCTAGATTAGATTTAAACAGCCCAGACATTCAGACGGGGTGTGACAAATTTACAAGAGACGAACAAAGAGGAGCACAAAGGCTATATTACTGTAATTATTGTTATCATCATTATCGATCGCTACATCAATACCTAGCTGGAGCTCAACTATAATGAGGGCATAATGCACAGTGACTTGCAACTCCTACTCAAAACGCATTTTGGACCAGTTTGGCTAATTTGCGAAGACTTTAAATTAACCTGAGCATATGCATCTGAGTGCTTAAAGACTATTTCAAAACTTTGACTGTGTCTCTGTGTCTGTGTCTATGTGTCTATTTTATAAAGTGATAAACATGGGGACAGCGTTTTCATTTTAATAGCCTCAGTTAATTGAGCTACTGTGTTAGCATTTTGCTGCGAGGCAAAAGCTAAACAACCTTCTTCTTTATTTAAATGTATATATCCTTTAAAGCTTCCCTCTTTTAGAGGTGTAGTTAATATTGTCACCACATCGATTCTGACCGTCACCGCCCAGATCTAATGAGCCTCAACAGTTAGGCAAGGCAACAAATGCTGGAGCATCATGCTGATACAGAATCTTGCAAATTTATTTTATTGGGATTTTATTGGGATTTTTATTTGACTGACCAGCACAAAGTAGAGCACTAACCCCCTCCTCCTGGCTCTGATTGGTTGTTTTTAGTTGGCACTGGGAGAAGGCAGAGGAACTGAATTTTTTTTTTCAGATCATCTGTCTCATACCATCCTGTCACCACATAGTTACAGTTTCAACAAATATTTTAATATATATATGAAAAATATATATTTTATAAAATAAACAGCTCTGGGAAAAAACGAAGAGCTCACTGCACTGAACCCCATTGAAAACCTCCTGGTTAAGCCACCAAATATTGATTTCTGAACTCTTCCTGAGTTCAAACATTAATATTTTTGTTTCTAATTGAATATGAACTCGTTTCCTTTGCATTATTTGAGGTCTGAAAGCATTGCATCTTACATTATTTTGGCCATTTCTCATTTTTTGCAAATACATACAAAATCTTTGCTTGTAATATAAGAGACATATTGTCAGTAGTTCATAGAATAAAACAACAATGTTCATTTTACTATAACAGCTAAAGCCAAAGAAACTGATCAGAGCAGTGGTCTCTGATTTTTTTCCAGAGCTGTAAGTTTTTTATAATAGTTATATACTCTAGACTCAATACGAAAAAAATGCACACCAAGCTTTTCGGTCATATTGTGGTTGTAAAAAACAATTCATTAAAACCATGCATTCTTTTGATTTCACTTCACAGTTCAATTTTGTTTGTCATAAATTTAGTCCAAATTTAAGTTTGTGGCGAAAATGTCAAAGGGGACTAATACTTTCTGAAGGTGTTCTGTGGGGTGATTCTAGTTTTCGACAGTCGCTCGTCCTCTGAGGAACGGAAGCCGCTCCGCCACAGTTCCCCCGATGGCTGGAAACGTGACGCTGGCAAAGCCATTACGAAGCCATAGTACCATGGAAAAGAGTGAGCTGCTGGGGGCCCCCTGGCAGCGCTACAGTCATTAATGCCCTCAATCTCCCTTAATAGCTTTTTCAATCCCAGCCCTCAATTCCATTCGTCCCCACACCAAACCGTATTTCGTCTCCTCTCACTGCCTGTAATTAATCCATTCATCTCTAAAAAGATGCGATCAATGCCATCTAGGAAGAGAGGGGCACTGGTACAGGGAGACGTTTTGTAGACCACACTGTGGTCAAACATGCAGCCAGGCCGTGCACGAGATTATTGATAAAACACTGCTTAAAAATTGGTGAAGTGCAACTGCATATAACAACATATTTACAATGCCGCATCAATAATGTAGAACACGGGAAAAACTCCATCAAGCCCCGGCAGCACTTCAATACATGTCTGAGTTCTGACAGCGAGCTTTTACAAAGCCCAACGGGATCATACAGTGAGCATTCCTACTGGAGAGGACTTTTCAATTCCAGTCTCATCATATTACTTTCCCCAGCTAAATGTCATGCACAGTATATATACACACACACACACACACACACACACACACACACACACACACGAAAAAAATCAATTTCCAATTTTTATATTTGAAGGGCCAGGCGCGTTGGGCCCGGAGAGCATAAAACCAGATCTAGTCGTATCTGTCGTGACGTTTCGCGAAACAAAAAAAAAGCTCGTTAAAAGGACACGTTGGACGTTCTCATTTCGCCGCAGAAATGAGAACGCACAAGGCTATGAGTGAAGTCCCATGCATGCACGCATGTATTAATCTCGGCATGCGTTTTTCATGATTTAGAAAAGCTGGATCACTATCGGCTCGGCACCGTTGACCCCGCTACTAAATTTCCCTTCCTGCTCCGGCTCGGGATCAATAACTAATTTTTTTGGAGCTGATTAGTTTGCAGTGGGAAGGTGGACACTGTCTGATCTATCCTCAGGATATAATCAAGCACTAAGAAAAGAAGTGGACATTATTACAGCTGGAACGCGAGCGAGGTGGTTGTAAAGGTATGCTGCGGTAAATGTCTTCGCCACATCGTCGTGACTATAGGCGACAAAATGTTAACGTTCAAAAGTTGCAGTAATAATAGGAAATAATGGTTTTGACTTTTGTGTGAGTTAAAAATCTGAAGAAAATAGAGAGAAATAATGAAAACAGCAGAGCTATATGTTTTCAATCAATATTTAAGCTTATGCTTAAATACTAAATGATTCATGCATCGCTTAACAAAAGAAAATAAAAACAAAACCTCATGTTGAAACTAAATTCTAAATAACAGAAATTTCCAAGACCTTTTCCAAGAAAGGTCTTGGAAAAGTTTTGATCCATTCATCAAAAATAAATAGTAAAACATGTATAGTATACTTTCTCATCAAATAATACAGTTTTTTAAGTTATTGCAACTTTTTATTTTTATATTTTATTCCCCTTCCAAATTTGTATGATTTTCCTGTTGTTGAAACCAGAAATTTGAATACACCAAAAAAAGAAAAAAAAAAAAAAAACACCTACACATTTTTTTCCCTCTGTCCAAAATTAAAACCAAACATAATTTCAATTCTTGAGTGAAATAATAGAGATTTATTTATCAATACCTTTAAAACCAGATATTTACAACCAGTATTTACTACCAGTATTTTGTAGTGTTGGTCTTAAACTCTAGGGACTTGGATGAAACCTTTTGTGTTTCCTTCCACAATCCTCTCAGTTTGCCGAGTTCTGGTCCATTCTCCTGACAGAACTGCTGGAACTCAGTCAGGTTTGAAGGTTGGCTCACTCATACACACCTATAGAGATCTGCTCACAACTTCTCCACAGTACTGAGATCAGGGCTTCATGGTGGCCACACTTCAGTGCCTCTTTAAAAGCTTTCTCCTAAATCTGAATTTACACCTCTCCCATCTCCTAACAGGAAGTTACACTGTCCAAAAACCAAACCACTGACAGCACCTGAGCTCTTAGAACACCAAGTTTTCCCACATGCCTCCCCAACTGTAATACAGAAGGAATAATGTAAATGGGCATTCTAGGTAAACAGGAAACAGTAGCAACTAAAAATCCACAAAGTGTCATGCGCCATATGAGCCATAGGGGTTTGAATGTGTCCTACACTCGCATCCAAATACATCAATCCTGAAATTTGCCTGAACATTACTGTAAGTGTGTTTATCTGCCGTATGCCCGTTTGATCAATGAGATCCGAAGTGTTCACTTCAGCACCCTATTTCACGCATTCCTTTTCTGCATCTGTTTTATGTTTTGTTACAGACCGGCTGCATGCGCCTCAGTCGCCTCTATAGCTACTCTGTCAATTACGACCACACATTGTAAAGAAGTACCTTGACATCACACGTTTCAAAATGTCCTCACCGTCCAGCGGTGCTGAGTAACCAGCGGATTCCGGTCCGTGCATTTTATTATTTTGTAAAGCCGTTGCAATGTATTCCCCCGCAGCCTTCTGTATACATGTATATATTTATGAGCATAAACAGATAATTCACAGTGGCTTGTTTTGTCAATTACACACACATTCAGAGATAAAGTTGTGTAAAGGCCACTTAGTGTTTAGAATATTTTAAAATGTCGTTCACCTTGTTGCGATTTATTTTTTTTTACCATACCTACAAAGTAAAACTATATGGTCATTAAAAAATAAAGCACGAGTCATTTCTGATCATAAGATTCTGTTCAGAGTAAAACAATCTCATTTTCTTTCTGTAAATGCAGTTAAATGAGTCATAAATCAATTCATACATTCTGTAGCAAAGTAAGCCTCGTCTGCAGAGGGGTATATAATACATCTGTCCTTGTGAGCCACAGTGATTCTAAGGAGAGCTCCAGCCCACACAAACACTGCTTTGAAAAGCTGGTGAATCACCTCTAATAGGTGCCGTGAACTCTGAGTGGCGTGAACCTGAGGTCACACTTCTCCGCTCTCAGAAGCAACACTGCTAAAGGAAAGAAACAAGACACAGCTTTTTCAAGAAAGTGTACATACACTGTGGATTTTAAAGTTTAGTAATCAAAAGTGTCCTCTAGATTCAAACAGCACTGAATATTTTCCCGGTTCTGTGTGTGTTGCCAACGTGTTAAACTTTACTCCTTGCGTGTTATTTTGGTTAGAAATTGGGACAATGGATATGTGCAGACTGACAACCAAGGCTGCTGAGTTGCAACAAGTATATATTTCAAATACAGCCAAATGTGACGATTTAGGGAAACATGAGGGAAGAAATACGAGTTTAGCTTTTAGAATAACTTTTTATTGTAGAATACAGTGTAGCATTAAATATAAAAACACTTGCAGTGGCTACCTGTCTCAGGTGTACCATAGCTCTTATCCATTAACTATTCAAAAAGGATTAATAAAAAAATAAAATGTGATATTGGCATCAACATCGGTATCGACTGATATAATTCATTTAACACAACACATCACTGCAATTAGTAAAACTGGGTTGATATTAACGACTGATATTTATGTCCATCTTGTTGCCGTTTGTCTCAAGGGGAAAAGGAGAATGTTGGTTATGACATTCATAGTAATGCAGCAAAGGATTGTGGGTAGTTTAACACAAGCAGAGGTGAAGTGAGTGATGTAATTTTTTTTCAAGGTTTTGAAAAGGTAGTGAAATATATGTAATATGTAATATATGCTACATCGGTAAATCAGTCATCCACCATAACAGAAATATTATCGGATATTGCTATCGGCCCATTTTTTTTTATCAGTTCATCCCCAATAGTTTTACTGATTTTATTCAGTTTTTGATCTGAACATTTTGTCTTGCAGCCAATAGAAAAGTAAGAAAACAAGAGAAACTATTAAAACACACCAAGAAATCTGATCATGACCAGCTACGGTCATAATGCTGCACAGAAGCAGCATTCAGATTCTATGCACCACAAATCTGGAAGAAACTTCCTGAAAACTGCACAAGAGCCAAAACACAAAACAGTCTTTAGTTTTAAAGACTGAAAACACTGGTTTTTAGTCTTTAAATCTAGACTAAAACCTCACCTGTTTGAAGTTGATTTTGAGACATAATAAATTAAACAATCAACAATCTGATGTGTAATGATGGCACTTAACAAAATGTAATGCTTCAGTTGTTCACTTCGTGTTTCTATGATTTTTTTTATTTTTGGGTTTTCGTGATGTAAAGCACTGTAAAATGCCTAGTTGCTGAAATGTGCTATGCAAATAGACTTGATTGATTGATTGATTGATTGATTGATTGATTGATTGATTGATTGATTGATTGATTGATTGATTGATTGATTTCAGCTTCATCATTGGTGACTGGTGACAATCTGGTCAAAAACTCAACCTTTGTTGAATCCATAAATGAACACAAATCCACATTGAGTTGAGAACACTCTTCAGTGTAAATGCTTCTACTAGGAACAGCAGACTGACAGCTTTTTTTATCAACAAAGTCAGAGAAAGTCCAGAGATAAAAGAAGCTTTTTTAAAAGGGAACCAAGAAGGTCACGGGTTCAAATGGAGCTTAAAAGAAACACAGCACTGCCTCCTTAAATTAATTATGTTCTATGTTAAATTAGTTATACAATGCAAACCATTGTCTGAGTATTTTTTCAATATTATAAACAGCATACCGTAAGAAGCCTGACCTTATACGTCACCATCCTCTCTTTCTTACATTCTCCACACTTGACACAAAACTGAACATCAAACAGAAGAGTGGCAAAAGATATACTAGCATTGCAGCTGTTAACCATAAATTCAGAGCTGAAACCGAGGAGTTATTGGAATCCATTAGACTAGCATTACCTGACTTCTGCACCACTTGCCCATTTGCCCAGTGGAGCACAAAAATCCCCCATTGCTTAATTTATTCAGTGTCAAGGGATCACTACCCTAGAGAGCAGGAGTACAAGTTGCTTAAATCACAAGACCACAACACTCACACAAACACTCAGTAGAAACACATCCATTAAATTCATGTTGTTTGGATGGAAAAACAGCAAATGCAGAACAGAGATGAGTTTTTTAAAGAAAGAAAGACTTTCTAACCTGCTGACTGTAAATAATCACAGTGAGTCGGGTCTTTCCCATCGTTCACCTAATGGCGATGCTGAACAAGGTGGGGAAGGGTTCTGGTTTGAAGTGGGGAGAAGGTCTGAATTGGATCACAGCAGGTTTGATTTTACAGGCCTGATCCAAATCAAAGCAATTAGACTATAATGTGCTTCATAAACCTGGAAGAGCGGGATCACCGAGGGGGAAAATGAAAGAATTACATTCACATGTTCAAAGATTTATAGGAGACATTCTAAAGGGAAAATGAAATTACAAGGCCATAGCTTGGCTTTATGCCTTCAGCTCTCTTACATATGGACAGGAGCAGATATTCTAACTATTATCCTCATCTGTTGTTGCAGGACAGAGTCCACTAGGTATAGCTAACAGAAGTTAAGCAGTCTCTGCTGTTTTAGTTGGGACAGACTTTAGTTAATGTAAAGTATGGTTTTTATACTTTAGTCAAAATGAGTCATTTTTAAGTTTAAAATCTGTGTACTAAACCCAGGTAGCATAGTCATGACACAATGACATGTTCAACAAATGAGTATATATATTTTTTTGTATGAAAGATGCATGTTGCAGCTTTAAACTAAAACATTTGGTAACACTTTATTTGAAAATGAGACTGACATGACACTGTCATAAACATAAAATCTGTTATGAACATGAGGGAGTCTTTATGAATGTTTATGACTGTTGCCATGAAGTGTCATTCGGTAAATAATGACACTTTTAATGCAAAGTTGCTTTAAAAGTTGCATCAAAAGTAAATTAAAAGTCCCAACCTTGCATTAAAGTGACATTATTTACCAAGTAATTCAAAGTTGGCACTTTTAATGGACTTTTCATACAACCTTTAAAGCAACTTTGCATTAAAAATGTCATTGTTTACCAAATGACACTTCATGACAACAGTCATAAACATTCACAAAGACTTCATGTTCATGACAGGTGTTATGTCACATGTATGACAGTGTGATATTAGTCTTACGCACACACATTCAAATAAAGTGTTACCAAACATTTTAAACGAGTCCAATCAGGGCACGGTTTTACAAAGAAATCAGTGAGAGCGGTTACTCTGATGAATTCAGCCTCAGTGGCTAAACAAATATGATTTCCTCCCGTCTGTCTGACCTCACTGAAAGCTCCTTGTGAAGGAAAAATTCCGTCACAGCGGTGTAACATTTCTCCCAACATAATCCCTTGCCCACACAATAAGAGCCAGAACTGATAGAGGCCACGTCTCATCCATGCCCTCATTCTGGACGGGACCTTATCTTCTGGGAAACACATTTCAGCTGGGCCTGTCCTCATGCAGGAGACCAGCCTGCTGACGGAGGCACGGGGGTGGAAGGAGGCGTTCAGTATGAGGGGCCGTTTAGGACAAAAACTATGTTTTGTGTCTCACACACTACTAAAAACTCATACACACACACAAAAAATAAAAAAAGCACACATACACACTACTAAAATGTCACACACATATACAATTTTTCTCACGCATACACAAAGAAAATACTAAAATTGTACATACACACTACTAAAATATCACACACACATTTTTTTTTCTCACACGCATACATAAGACTAAGATTGCACATATAAACTAATAAAATATAGACTGTACATGCATTTTTTGTACTCTCGCACACACTTAAGACTAAAATTGCACATATACACTACTAAAATGTCACACACATACACAATTTTTCTCACACGCATGCACAAAGCACAAAGCACAAAGACTGCACATACACACAACTAAAATATCACACACGCATACAATTTTTTTCTCTCACACACACAGAATACTAAAATTGTACATACACACTACTAAAATATCACACATGCATACATTTTTTTTTCTCACACACAAAAGCATAAAAATTGCGCACATACACTATTAAAATATCACACACACAATTTTTTTTCTCACACGCATACATAAGACTAAGATTGCACATATAAACTAATAAAATATAGACTCTTGTATGTGAGAGACTCAGTTTTGTATGTGTGAGAGACATTTTTTGCATGTGTGAGAGTTGTCACGGAAGAGGCGGGGCATAATTTGGAGATCAGATGTTGATACCACAGTATCAACGCATGTTGGATATTGGAGCTCCACGGCGTTTAAATTGGTTAATCCGATTTATGAACGCTAATTTCGGCCAGCTGTTCTCTACCGCTCCCTCCTCAAGCGCTTGGAGTTTCACTTTGGGCTCTAACGCCTTACTCCGATGCGTGTGAGAAAAAATTGCTTGCGTGTGTGATATTTTAGTAGTGTATGTACACAATTTTTGTATTTTGTGTATGTGTGTGAGAGAAAAATTGTATATATGTGTGATATTTTAGTAGTGTGTATGCACAATTTTAGCATTTTGTGTGTGTGAGAGAAAAATTGTATATAAACATTTTTTCTCTCACATGCATACATGTGTCATGCATGTCATACAATGTCATATACATGTGTGTGACACTTTAGTAGTAAATATGTACAATTTTAATATTCCGTGTGTGTGTGTGTATGAGTTTTTAGTAGTGTGTGAGAGACAAAACAGTTTTTGTCCTGAACGGCCCCTCATAGTTCAGGGGTTACCAGGCTTACTGTGACTCCTCCACAACAGATTCCCCCCAACCCTCCAAACTCAGCACCGACACGTAGTCCCAGTACCGGGCCGTCCGTGAGGCAAGACACAAGCTCTGCACAAAGACGTATTTACAGAGCCCGTCTAGTTATTAAACTTTAATCCCACCAAGAAGAGCATATTCCGATAATGAATTATAAATGACACAGGTTGGAGTCTCCTATATGACCTCCACTTCACCAAACCCACCAAGGGGGAGTTTAATAAACTGTGTTGTCAACCAAGTGTGGAAGCTGGAATTTTTAAATATATAACAAAAATATGGGAGAGACAGGAGGGAAAATCTAATCTCAGCTGCAGGGGAGCAGCATATAGCCAGAATGGCACACATACATCATGCCGGAGCATACATGCAACTGGTAAACTCAGGCAATTATGCAGAAGGTAGCGCGGATTTAGTCATAGGGACTCATCAGTGACCCAACTGCATTTCATTTGTTTAGTCTTTGGGGAGCTTAGCATTAGCTTTCCCCATCTGTCAAAATTGGCAACAGACAGTAAATGAGTTCTGAAATTCATCGGAGACCAATTGTCCTTTGTTCAAATTGTTTCATCAGCACTCCCCTGAGGTGGAAAATAAAGACTGTCCTCTGGAAAACACCCTGTCCTTTGTGAATTACTTTTTTTTTTCTTAAAAAATAAAATTCACTCTCCGAGTCTGATCATGTTTTACGAATATTATTTAAGAATGCAACACTAGCCAAGTAGCAGAAAATGTCAACAAAAGAAAAGCTAGAAAGTCTGTTGGTTAATTAACTCCTTAGCCAATTTGTACACCTGTTTCTTACAATGATAATTTTCGGTAACACTTTATTTGAAGGGGGTTGAATAAGACTGACATCACACTGTCATAAACACCTGTCATGAACATGAATACTGACATAAATTTGTTATAAAAGTATTACTGATTGTACTTTAAAAATTAGGTAACTTTATGTTATTAAAGATAAAATTTAAGCAGTAATGATTTCCTGGTTAATGTCAAGTTGTCATAACAAAGACATTTTGAATAATGTCAACTTTGTATTAAAAGTGTCATAATTTACCGAATGANAGTCTGTTGGTTAATTAACTCCTTAGCCAATTTGTACACCTGTTTCTTACAATGATCATTTTCTTTGTATGGCAATAGACCAGGGGAGTCCAGAGTGTGGCCTTTCAAAAGATTTTGTTCGACCCCTGACAAGAACGGTTAAAAAGTTCAACAAAATAGAAAACTGACCCAAAAAATTTCTTTTTAAAATGTCTTTTAATAAACCAACAGTCTGAAGCCTTTCATATGTTTTGGATCTTTAGTGATATACAGATTTCATAAAACTTGTTTTTATTGTTCAAGAGTTAATTCACAACAGACTCATTTTTGCATTTTCTTTAGTGAATTTTGAAGTCCATCAGTCATTAAAATCTGCCAGTTTCGGCTCCTGGGGAACAAAGTTTGGACACCGCTGCAATAAAGACATAATTTTTCAGTTTATTTTTCCCTGTAGTTAACTATTCTAATAAAAATGCTTAACTCTCAAATAAATTCTCAACAGACATTTGGATTGTACTCTTGTTCTGATCCCTGTTTGGACCACTTGTGTTTTGACTAAGTGTGGCAGCTGATTAAACCAAAAATAATGATTCAATCTTCTGTGGGTAGAATTTATTGTGGTCATATAATCACTTTTGATACAGTATAAGATGTCCAAAGCCTTCTTCCCCTTTTGAATATGAAGCGTAATTTATAGTACAGATTTCCATGTAGATGGCACCAGGTCATACTCAAACAACTTTGGTATCACACAACTAAACCTGGACTGTTTTGAAATAGCATAAGGATAACAAAAACAACAACAAAAAAAACCCATAGAAAATCTTTACAATTGTGTGACCAGGTTTGCTTTTAATTCATAATATTTTTTTATAAGTGATGACAGCTAGATCTTAGGAAGTATTGCGACACAAGTAATGTTATTGTCATTTGACGTGAACTGAAAGTAGACATCAGTAAGCTGAAGGTCAAGCAGTACTTGGGAGGTAAGCAGACGTCTCCTGCCAAAGAAACCAGTACAACTTTCTAGTCCGCAATATCTTTCCGACTACCCGTTTATTTCTGAACTGGTCAACTAGCAAATCAGTGGTGGTAACCACGGCTACATAAATCACTGCTTAGATATTCATCACAACATTAGCATAAAGATTTTATATTGGACCCTTTGGATAAAGTCCCTTCTTCATTATCAGGTCTCACTCTAGCTGCTTCAGGTCTGGTTCGATTCTAGTCAAGTTGGGTGAATCTCATTGGTAGAGAGTTCATCACTATGTGGTTGTGAATATGGGCAAGAGTTGTGATGTCATTTTGGACGTGTGCCTTTGGAGGGTCAGTGTTTTCAGAAATCTCTGATCTCTGGTATATTTGGTAGCTATAGCTGTTCCCGGTCCAGTTGATGCTGCATGTGCTCTTCTTAAAATACTGCAACAGTAATTCAGTGATGTAAATCCACTGGCCGATCAACAAATGAAGTCTACTGTCAATCAAATTGCTTCCATGCAATAACCAGCTTATTTCACCTCTAAGATGGCTCCAAAAAGAGGAAGGAACTTTACAGGATCTGCAAATGGAGACAAACCTGGGCCACACCCTTAGAGAAGGGCTTCAGATTCAGAAATACAGACATGCAAAAAAATAAAAAAAACCTCCATCTCCAAGCACATTGTATTCCCTGCATCCTCAGCTACTCAGACAGGTCAGTTGGCCAGGCATCCCCTTCTCCTTGTCATTACAAAGGGTCTACTATTTCCAACGCATTGTCAAAGGTTATTCTCATCAAAAACAGAATCAAACCAACAAACCACACCCAGCCTCTCAGCTCACGGAGTCCAAAATAAAGATGTCTTGGAGCAAGGGGTCACTGTGAATGTGTGAACAGCCCTTCTTAAACACCTCTTCTCCACACATATGGTGTTCATCTTTACAACGACTATCAGAGCTCTTATTTCATGGTTTTATGCACTTCATTTCTACTTTAAGTTCATAGCATCATATTCCTGTTATCTTTGGACATTTAAAATTGCAGGAAGATAACTTTTAGGTGTATTTTGTTTTCAATCCCACTCACCTTTCTCTGTTTTTTTTTTTACTTTGCTTCCATAGAAAAATCTAAGACTGGGTATTTTTCGGCATATATATATTTTACTTCTCATGATGTTACATGGAAGCTGCCTAAGCTCATCCAAACATCACTAAACTCATTGTTACATACACGTTGAGATTTTTCCAAACTTAACTTTAGATGTGGAAAAATAAGCCTATTATCTGGTAAGACTGGCCTTCACAATCAGGTGATGGTGCTGAGGTCAGAGTGATTGTAGTGTGACCAGGAGCCAGAATGACTTCCTGTATCATGTGGCCATCCCGTGCGGTTGAGACCGGCGGTCTGTCATTACGGGCTGGAATCCTGCTACTAAATTGCAGGGCATGGCTGTTGACTCCCTGATTCTGGCTTAATAAGATCCAGGGTCGTCATTATCAGGCACAAAAGACCTTCAAACAGCTGCTTCTCCACCTAACAAACCACATTCTACTCCCATCCCTTGTTCACACATCCTCCCCTCCTCACAAAGCTAAGCTAGTATTTATCTGATGTGAACTTCTTGCAGCTTGTAGCCATGCTGGAAAAAAGACATGTAGGGAAGCACACTAATTGCTCCATCTGCACACACAGCCAGTTGTGAGTGTAGATGCATTTGCATTGGGTTTACATGAAGAAGACAGAAAACAAATCTGTGTACTGCATGTTTATCTGTTTCTTTGGGTTAAAAAGTGACAAAGGTACACATGAGGCACATTCCTGTACCGCCTTTCTAGAGAACCAGTGGCAGCTGTCAGCTTTGGACAAGACAGCTTGTCTTGTCCAAAGACAAAGACATACAGTGCATGTATGCTACATGCACTGCAATGTACAAGCAAACAGAGTAATTGCCCAGTCAGAGAGCAGGATTGTGTAGGTAAATGGCAGGTGGTGATGATGAGCAGCAAGGCTATTGTGCCAAGCTTGCTTTTCTTAGCCCAGTAAAAGAAGCTCCCCGATGGGTTCCCTCTGTGGGCTTCATGGATTGAGGAGGAAAAAAGCAGGATCATCTTCGGTAAAGTAAATTTAGAGAGAAAATATCCCTCAAATATTCTCCACATAAACAAGATGAAACTACCTCCGTTACTCTAAATTCTTCATAGAAATGTGTATCAGCATAAACCATGAAGCCTTTATAAACGGTAAACTAAAAATGGCAATGATGAGTACAAGTCAATTTGAGGGCAATGTTTGGTACAGATCTAAACAAAGTTCAGAATCAAGTTTTTACTGTTTACATATAAAAAAAAACATGACCTGTGGGGCTTCAAGGCTCTATTCTCAGGTCAGTATTTTTTCAATCCCTACAAGGCTCCACATAGTTCAGATGATGGAATATTACAGCATCTCTTACCATGTATACACTGTGTGCATGTTACAGGCAGCTTTATATTTCTCTGAAACTGCAGCTCAAAGCTTTGTTCAATCAGCTCTACTAGAACAAAACAGTTTAGAGACAGAATTTCAGTTGTATTCTCCTCAGTTATTAGCCAAACTTGCAATGTGAAACTGTTACCCACTTTAAGTCATCAAAAATATTAATTTATATTCATGTGTTTCCTTTATGTGGTGCTTGAATTTGAGTTGTACGTTTTTAATGTATTTCTTGTTAACAGAATTTCCTTTCCTTTTGTTTCCTTATTTTCTAGTAAAGAACTTACTCGTCTATAAAAGGTGTGTGCAAACAATTTGTCTTGCTATGTGTTGCAGCAATAACATTATAGAAAGATTCACAAAAGCATTGAAAAGATTAAGAAGACTTTCTGGAAGCTATAGCTGTGGAGGTGAAAACAAGAAAGTAATACAAAAGTGCCAGAGAAATTAGTCAGGGGAATGAACGGGTACCATTTTAATCCAGGAGTATTATTATGTAGACATTATATTGGTTATTTACCCCATTATTTATTAATCACAGCATCTGCGAAATCTTCTAAGATGTGGAATATGGCTGTACCATGTCAATATTCTTTGATCAGAAGGCAATAAAGCCACGTTAGCCCAACTCCCCAGCGCCAGCCCCTGCTCCAATATTAAAACCTGTGGGGGTTTCATCAGAGCCCAGGGCCCAACAAGCAAGTGAGCATAAACCGCGGACCAAACCCCAGCGCATTGCTTAGCCACATTACCCTGCAACCCACCAACCCAAATTTCATTAGAAACTCATTACAGAACAGAGCTGAGCCACGGGAGAACAGTACTGAATCACAAAGCACCAATTTAACACCAGATTTCACCAGCAGACTTCCCTTCACTTTGGCCTGGAGTGAGCTATAAAACATTACAGTTTCAAATATTCTCCAGATGTTACCAACATTTTAAAAAAAATTTGATCTGCTTAAAATATCTTCAGAACATGTAGTGATAGATTTAGCTATAAAACATATTTATGATATGTAACCACTGAGTTGTGCACATTTCTGATGACTGAAATATAATCCAACAATAATGAAATAAAAAAAAGTTTTTTAAATGCAACAAAATTAAGAATTCACATCATTTTGTGTTTATAAACACATTAAACATTAGAATGTACATTCATACACTTTTTCTGCATTTAGTTATAAACCAGAGCTTTTATGCGTAAATGTCGATAATTTTGGAATTTCTTCATTTTCTCTATGATTCAAATATACTGGCTCTATCAAAGAAACTGGCAAACATTTCATTCTTTTCTGAGTTGTAGCCCTCTGGAAACAAAGAAAAAAAGGCATCTCTCAAAAGTGGAATTTGAATCACACCCAAAGAAATGAATGAGTCTCTATTTAGGGATGTAATCGGTCAATCAAATTTATGAAAACATTTCAAATAGAAAGATGGTTTTTATCAAATCGTGTCCAACACAGACTGACTTTTCATCTGTTTTTTTTTTGTGTTTTTTTTTTATTTTTATTTTTTACAGTGTTTGTGTTAAAAGACCTGTAATCTCTGATTCCAACCCGTCAGCAGCAACTCATTACACTGATAAAGAGAGCAGCCTTCAAACCACAGGTCATGACCTCTTTCCACAGCCATATTTGATCAATTGACATGCTTCCTCTGCTTTATCACATGTATCAATATTCAACTAAGCAACAAAATCGGATGTGATTTATGCAGTGTATTTGTGAACTTACCTAGTTGGGAAAAAGATCCCCAAAGGAGTCATTAGGAAGCAAAGAGGAGACAAAGGAAATGAGAAAGTTAATGTTAGAGGTTTGGCTAAATATGACTTACACAAACGTTTTACCATTACCAGTATTAAAAAACACCAGTGTACTAAGTTAGATGTTTAGTTGGTTCATGTTAGAGATGGGCTATAGTTTGTTGTTGCACTGTTTCTACAGAAAAAAGACAATTTAAAAAGATGCGGAGCAGCCAGACGAACTGTAGGTGTAAATGAATTAACTGGCAAACTACAAGGAGCTGGTCTATTAACCAGCCATCTGCAGGGTGTTATCCAGCAGATAAATCACCTAATTAACCACTTAATATCAGCCTGCTGTGCTTGTGTAACTCTTTAAAGGGGGGGCATTATATAAAATTGACTTTTTTGGGTTTATGTTATTCCCTCATCACAAACATTCCTGGAGTGTTGCTTTGATTCTTTCATAAACTGAGTGTCTGCTCAACTCATCATAGGAACTATTTTTCAGTTTAATGCTTTAAGAACGGCTGGAAGCAGCATAATGAGAAGCATTGCTGTGATGACTTCCTGAAGGCGGAGCATCGGAAAGAGCAGGAGCTTCTTAAAGTGACGGAGGCCCAATATCAAGGCATCAAACTGCTTAGTCAAATTTCTCTGAAGTCAAGTTTGATATATACTGCTCAAAAAAATAAAGGGAACACTCAAATAACACATCCTAGATCTGAATGAATGAAATATTCTCATTGAATACTTTGCTCTGTACAAAGTTGAATGTGCTGACAACAAAATCACACAAAAATCATCAATGGAAATCAAATTTATTAACCAATGGAGGCCTGGATTTGGAGCCACACACAAAATTAAAGTGAAATGTTCCCTTTATTTTTTTGAGCAGTATATTTAGCATTGTCATTACAACTGAAAATAAAAGTTACTTGATTGTTCCATGAAATGACACTATGTGCCTGGAAAATGCATAATACTGCCCCATATTAAAGGTACGACACTATGGCAAAAAACAAAAAACAACAAAATAAGACAATTAAAAACTGTTGCTGAATTTACTGAGTGCTATTTCAGCAAACGTATCTACCTAAAAGACATCTAAATGTAATTCCAAATACTGCAGCAAAAACAATCTGTAGTTAAGTTTCATTGTTGGTGTCATGAATCGTGGTGGAGATGGTGAAAAGACGCAGGCAGGCCCAGGAGTGAAGATGAATGTGGTTTTAATTAAGATAGGCAGCTCAAACAACAGTCCAGATATAGGCAGCACGGCAGAACAGAAGCTCAGGCTCAACACCGGTAGCAACTGTATCAAAAAAAACTGGTACACGAGAGCTAAAGCCAACACAGGACTAAACAGTTTGACTGTGATGACTGAATAACTATGACATGCAAGACAGCTTAGACAGACTGACAAGAGACAAGGGCAAATAAAAAATACACAGGGTTAAATACACAGGAAGGGTAATCAGGAAACAAGACACACCTGTGAACTAATCAGGGGACCAACAGGTCGACACAGAGACTCACACAGATCTAAATAATACACAAACCCTAAAGTAAACACACAGAGAACTCAAATAACATGGGAAAAATCCAAACCCCAATAGTTGGTATTTTGTTTTAAAGGGGCGACATTATATATATTCTCCAGGTATGTTTCTGAAGAAAGAACCTCATCATGGAATAATATAGCTAAAAAAAA